>NC_141462.1:62382500-62550000 GCF_015680905.1 Coptis chinensis
ATAGTAATAAAATATTGTCGGAAATTATATAACGTTGTTTGTCATTATCTAATTAAGATTTGACGTGAGTAGTGTGTAAAGCATATATATATTGGGCTTTGATTGTGGACTGTTGACTGTTTAATTGTGTTACGTTTTTATATATTAAATTGTATGGACAAATCAAATGCTAAAATGATGTGGAAGATTGTATAATTTGGTTGTCATTATCTAATTAAGATTTGACGTTGATATTGTGACATTATATAATATGTTGGGATATATATATATATATATATATATATAGACACTTCATTATTATATATGTAAGATGCTACTATGAGGTAGTATAGTATTGGTGGATATTTTCCCACGGGATTGTGGCTTAGTGCAATAATATATTGTAACGTGAAAGAATGAAAGTGGTTATGAGATATAATTAAGATATTTCTAAATATTGTGGCTTATTGCAATAAGGTATTTGACCTGCACGTGATATAGTGGAATGTTTATGAGTCATAAATGTATGACACCGAAATAAATTACGTAACGAAAATCCTAGAACCTGACTACCACAACTCATGTGATTTGCCCTGTGTGGGCGTATGTGATATGATTGGCCCTTCTGGCGTTTCAGTGAATTTGAATGGCCTTTGGGCGTAAGTAATGTGATTGGCCCTTTCCGGCGTTTTAGTGAATCTGAATGGCCTTCGGGCGTAAAGTAATGTGATTGGCCCTTCCGGCGTTTCAAGAAAGCTGAATGGCCCTTCTACGGCGAAAATAATAGTGGCTAGATTATTCCGTTCGCAAAATAGAACGAGAGAGGCCGCGATATTTTATGCCTAATAGTGGCGATTTTGCATAATGGCTTCCGTGTGAGGGTTACGGTGTCGCGCATCCCGCTCAGGTAGTTACGCCGCGAGTGGTTCATTATGTAAAGGGAGGCATGTGGATGTACATGTTCGGTTGGGGAAGCGATTATGGTAGCCGAGAAACTAGGTAAGACATAGATACGACGCGATTTTAGGGACACACAAAGAAAGCCTTAATTAATATAATTATGGTAATATGTTGGTTAATGATATATCTTTAGATAGATGATTGTATATGCTTGGCTGGTTATAGTTTAGTTCTAAGGCGCCTCGTGGAGGAACTAAATGCCTTTTTATTATGCTTATAGTTTGTTGTGTGGTTAGTGGGAAGTTAAGGCGCCTCAGTGGAGGAACTACCTGCCTTAATTAATATACTTAAGGATGTTGTATTACTCTTTGAAAGTTAAGGCGCCTTGGTGGAGGAACTAACTGCCGTATGGTTTGTGTATATGTATATATATATGTTGTGTTTTATAGCTACTCACACCAGCATTTTTATAATGCTGACCCGATTTGCATGTTTGCTTATCGGGTGTGTTCATTAAATGAACATAGTTGATAAGTCTTGACAGTTTAGTGGTGAAGAAGATTGGTTCTTGCTTGTGGTTTTGCGTTAAGCGTTGCATTTCAAGATAGGCTTTGTTTTCCTTTGAGGTGATATAGATTTTCAGTTGAGATAAATTTATTTGCATTTTTCATTTGTTAATTTTTGTAATGAAGAGGACTTTTGTTTAAGTTAAAATTTTTATTGGGTTTTTATTATCCGTATGTTTAAACTGTTTATGGGTTTTTGGGAGTGGAGAGTGTGTCACACCTCAGAGATTGAAGAGTCGAGAACAAATAATGTTTTTCCGAATTCTGTCGAAATTCGGGGTGTGACATATTCTTCAGTTAATAACTTATTATAGGGTGTAAAATCAGCTTCCGACAGTTCCCACATTCTCTAAGGATTATGTGAGATATACCGAATTAGAACACTCAAAATGTTGTTCGCATAACCCTTTTATATACTTGGAATTTGCATTTGTTGTTGGTTATTAACTTCTTAAGAAGTAGACAAATATACTTCCCGAGTAAATGACCGAATACCCATCACGCACTCTCACATTTTTAACATATGCACTTTTCTTCCTTTTCATTTTTCTTTCTTGGATCTCATTCTGATTTTCAAATACATGCAAGCTACAATATGATAATACATATTGAAAGTCTAGACTTGTGAAAAGAACACCGGCTTATTATGAAGGAGTGCTTTTATTTGCACATTTGATTTATGCTTCTTTGTATGGCATTGTTTCTTTAGACAATCTAATGATATATCTAATAATCATCCAAACATAACCTCTAACATACATACACTCGAACACTCGATTTAGAAAATGCCAGAGTTAACACGAGATCAATTGTCAAGGTGCAAACTCTCCCAAGTTATTTCTCATTAATGTAGAGAACTGTGTTCCTATCGGTTTAAGAACACTATGAAAGGATCGAACGATCACCGATAGTCATATTTGGAAGACAGATAGATGTAATGTATGGTTATGCATGTGATGTTGTTTTTCTATTCAATGTATATAGAGCAATAGAATATGTTTACATGTGAATCCATAGAGCTTTTTCCATCACAATGAGAGCTGACTATAACAATCTAGATTTTGTATTCGGATATCATCGGGAAACACAAATGAACTCAAAAGCAAAATTGTATTTGGCATTTGGGACAATTAATTCTTTTATGGCCCAAATGGTAAGCAAAACCTTAAGTATATGTACTTAACTAATTTCATTTATAAACATTACATTGACTTTCTTTGAACTGAATATATACAACCTTCTTACATTTCATTTGAGCTCTTGGAACAGAAATTGGAACTGACTCTTATAACAAATATAAGATACGGTGAGTGAAATCACTTCATTCAGGAGCGAGGATTAACTTAACTAATCGAGGCAGATGCCTTTGGTTTCCTAAGTTTTGTTTTTTTTTTCCGAGTACAGGAAGATGGGATAGTGCTAAAAATAAAATTTCAAAATTTGTGCCCATTCTGAGTGTAGAAAAATGTGATAGTGCTAAAAGATATAGGTCAAGATGCTTATAGAATGTCCATATCTTGGAGTAGGATCCTACCAAGTATGTTTCACCCCTCTAACTTCATAAATGGGTGTGGATGCTTATAGAATATCCATATCATCATAGAGTAGGATCTTGTCAAGTTGTATAATAATATGATGTCTTATATGAGCTACTCTTGGTATTGCATAAGAAAGTTATTATTGATTTTGCATTGTGATGAGCATTTCAAAGCGATGGAACTATAATTAAACTTGCAATAGCTCAACAACCTTTATTTGATACGCAACAAACTTTGGTTGCAAAGAGAGCCACCTAAACATTTTTTGGTTGTAGAAATTTTAATAATTTTGGAGTAAAATATATCGAAGCTTAAAAATTCTTACGAGTGTTCTACTAATAATTGATGGATGATAATTCTTTGGTCCAAAAGAGTGAAGTGTGTTTGTGTGAATTTTTGTTATACTTATTTTTGTGGCACTTTATTGATACCATCAAACTTAAGCCTTTCAACATTAGTGTAATATTGGAATAACTTTGTGGTACTATTTCTTCATCTAAACTCTATTTTGCAATGTGCTTGCAGAAACATTAAAAATCGATAAATCTACTATAAGAAATAAGGAAAAATGTGGAATAAGATGAAATATTTAAGCATTTTATTGTAAGTTCAAGGTGTGTGTTAGAAGCTTCAAATTTGGAAAGAGAATGTTATTTGAAAGGCACACTCTTCTTCCATTCATTTGATTATTAGATTGTTCAAATCTAAAAATTAATGGTCATTACTCATTTTACCCACCCAATCTTATGTTAACACTTTGACATGTTCACATTGAGGAAAGACATAGAACGACATGATATTCTCTGTTATTCATGTTGGAATTGAATAAGAATTTTTGCATGTATACAAACAATCACCTAGAAAAAGAGAAAATAATTGGGAAAGTATTCTAAGTAGGTGAACGCATTTTCTTGAAATATAATTTTTTTTATATTCATCAATTCATCGTAGAACACGTTCATGTGATAAAAAATTTCAAGTGGGAGTAGTGTATTCTTTGAGGATATGGAAACAATCAATCTGTTTTAGTTATTTGATAGATATTTTAGTGATTTGTACACATTAGTATGTAAGCTGAGCGGTGATGATTTACCGTTAAATCACCATATAAATCTAAGAAAACTATTATACAAGCTAGATCGAGTTTAAGATAATTCCATTTGAAAATTATGGATTAATATCCTAAACCACAAAGTGAAGAGGCTATCTCAATTTGATCCCTTAGTTTCCAAGCACATATGCACCATAATCGCTGCTCATTAACGTATTTCGGTTTATTTTTAATAAAAATATATTCTGATTCGAAAATTTGATTGAGACATTTTGTAAAGTCCTTTCAACACACAAAATATTTAATAGATCCCGGACGTATGCCTAAGTCCAAAATCTAGTCAATTTTAAATTTAAGATTTAGAAATGGTCTTTAGAAATCAAACTCAACAAAGAGATACTAGCGTAACAAAACTATAATTGACCTTAATATCACTTCTACCAAGGATCCTAAAGCCTTCTTGTTCCTCTTCCGCACTCCAGATTTGCTGACCTTGAGACTCCTATAGACAGCAATCAGCTTAGCATCCACAACATTCTTCAATCAGGTCGTGCCTATGGTGGTGTCACTTGACTTGCATTATAAACATTCGTTGTCAAATTTTTTCATTAGTTCCAAATCCAAGTTCTATGAAATTGAAACAGAAACCTCTGTAAAGAAGTGAATATTTACGAATGAACAAGAACAAACTTTAAAGCATTATGCAATGGTTCAATGAAGTGCTATGAAATATTATAAAGGTTAAGAGTTCAAAAGCCAAATGTAGCAAACATATACCTAAAATTAAACATAATAATTGCACCTATTTTTGATAGATGAGGATGCATATAAATGAACTCTCCACAAAAGAACTAATTCACCTTTTGAATGAACTAGTATCGACTTTAATAACAATGTTGGGAATGTGTGTTAAGATGTTCGAGTCCTCTCTACTACGTTCACTCATAATAGGGCAAATGCCGATTTGCAAATTACGAAGCATGGTGAGTGGTTTCAACTCTTCTGGCTTGAAATCAAGGAATTGGCATTCTCCAAAAAACAATTCTTGAAGTGACGTGAGTTGGTTTAGTCCATTGGGGAGAAAGGAATGTGGAAAGTCTAGAATTTCAAGAGACTTGAGGTTGCTACTGTGGGTGATGGACATTAATGAGATTGAAATAACACCTACATCTTTCCATAATTTCATACCTTCAAGCTGAAGAGGAAACAGGTAGTGTGGTACCACCTTCAGTTTTGGGCAATTACTAATCGTTAGGGTATTGAGATGGGGCATGATATTAGTGTTATTACTTGTTGTTGGAACATCATGCTCCTCCTCCCACTCTGGCAATCCTTTCAATTCAAGCAATCTTAATTTTGGAAACAACACCACTGGTGATGACAACGAAGACATTGAAGCATCATTTCCAATCCTCAAAAGATCCGCTACCAACCTGTTTCACCACCTGATTAGATCTAGTAGATGGAGTTGTTCAAGAAATTGTAATTTGCCTAGAGCAGGCAACACCTTCAAATTTGGGCACTGGAAAAGTTTTAAGTGGATAATATTGGACAATACAAATTGGACTGAGAACATCCAAGGAGGGAACATGAAGCCAACATAGCTTTGTATTACCAATTCTTCCAAGCTGCTTTTGTGTGGTCCCAGATTTTCAAGAACACCTTCCATCCCTACTATGTACTCTTCGCTGACGTCACTTACATCTTCATTTTCTTCCCATAAATCCTTGTCTCCAAAATTCAACTTCAACTCTGAAATGTTTTTCTTCTTGTGCAATTATGCCTGCTTAGCCTCGTTCACATTTTTTACATGCATTAACCCCCTAATAGCTAGCCCTCATTTTAGAAAATTGAGATTTCTTAGCTCCCCAATCACGAACCCTTTGCTTCCATCACTCACAACAAACTTACTTAATGTTTGAAGCTAACTCAATCGCTCAATGCCTCGTGGATAATAAATTAGGCTTGAAGTACGTTCAGCTTCCCTATGTATTAGGTTAGAAAGTTCCCAAATTCCTTCCGGCAATTTGCAAATATTATGACAACCCTGAAGCTTCAATGTTTGCAAATTAACTAGACTTCTCATTGTCTCAGGCAATTCCCTGAGATTTGTATCTGACAAATCAAGGTACCGAAGATGTAATAACATATCCACTTCACTTGGAAGAACTTCAAAGTAAAAGCCCTTATACGTTTTGTCAGAACTCAAGTCCAAAGCCCTAAGACACGTCAACTGGTGGAATAGTAAGTCAGAAGGTACTGGCTTCAATGATACTCCAACCAATGTGCATAGTTTCTTCGCCTCAAAGATAGAGAGATTCTCTATATCATCAACAATCAAATGACGAACCTTGTGACTACTGATTTTGTCATTATTCACTAAAACAGAGCAATCAGTTTTTATAAGGAACTCGGCAAAGTCATGTACAAGATCATGCATCTTGCATTCAAAAATGTTTCCACCTTTGTCTTTCTTAAAATCTTGGAAGAATGAACGCATCACCAGAGCATCAAAATACTCCACCCCAAGCCTCTCTAGCTCTCTTGCTCCATCAGAGCCGAGAAAGCCTTGAGCCATCCATAGCTTCACCAGCTCGTCCTTCTCTATGTTATGGTCTTTTCAAAAGATTGCACAATACATAAAACATCATTTCAAAACAGATGGCAAAACATTATAGCTTAAAAAAAGAGCAAGTAAGAAACTTTCCTCTTGTGTTTCCCAAATGCCACTTTCTAATACACCCATCCAATCTTCTATTGTTCGTTTGAATCACATTTGACTAGCTAATGTCATGACAGCTAGTGGAACACCTTTGCATTTCTTTGCAATTTCTTGTCCAATTTCCAACAATCTTTCACACTCATTTTCTGATCTTCCCTTAAAAGCTATTTGTCCGAATATGCGCCAAATATCATCACCTGACAACTGTGCAAGCCTGTGTATATAAAGTGAGTCGATCATCAGCGCAACGGCCTCATCACGTGTGGTAACGATGATCTTGCTACCTCACTCACCACCATCTAGAGGTAGTTTCAATAGCTCCCACCGGTTGGCATCTTTTGTCCAAACATCATCTAGCACGAGCAAAAACCGTTTTCCTTTTACTGAGTTGCACAAACGGTGATGCAGAGGTTCCCACCCACCCACATTTGGTGGTTTCCCTCCAGTGGCTTGTTCAATGATTTCTCTGGCAACCCTTTCAAGATCAAAAGGATCATAAACACAAACCCATATTTTCAGCTCAAATGTGGTCGATATAGTTCCTTCGTTAAACACTAGCTGCGCAAGACATGTCTAACCGAATCCACGAGTTCCAACTATTGACAAGATAGGTATACAGACCTGAGTTACTTGCTGACTAGTCTCACATAGCAGCATGCTTAGTATCCTTTGTTTGTCAAGATCCTAACCGCATATCTTCGATACATCCACAACAAAGCTAGTGGGTTGTCAAGGTTCCTCGTGACTGTGACTGTGTCTATGACTGTGACTGTGACTGTGACTTTGAACGAGGCTTAGTTGATCCTTGTTGAGAGCAATCATATCTAGTCCTTCTTTTATGCCTTTAATCCTTTGAGCTATGTCTTAGCATACACTAAGATGTTTAAAACAAGCACACAGAGATAACAAGTAGGAACGCACTGTGTTGGAAACATGAGAGCCATTACCAGAAATGAGATGTCGTGCGTTCCATTCATCCAAAACATCCTCCACATCGTACATTAGATCCTTGAGCTGTCCCAGCCAAACCTTTACTGCATTATCATTTATTTCCTTCTTTTCAGCATCTTCAAGCACATCTTTGACCAGAGTGAGCTTAGTGTCAAGGTTTTCTAATTCTTTACGGACCCCAACCACTAACCTCACCTCCTGTTCAAGTTCTTGTAGAATGAGTGAGGTCAACTGGTCCTTGAGAGTTGAAAGTATCGCTTCAGCCATTGTTTTTTTTTTTGTTTTGTTTTTTTAATCAACAAAGAAGAATTGAAAGGAGATGCAAGAAGCTTAGACTGCTCTGGTAGATTTTAAAGTGTGAAGACGAATGGAAATCCAACAGTTTTTTAAGTCAATTCCACCGCCTTATCCGAGACTGTACTTGAATGTGCAATGTGAACCATCCAAACCAAATGAATTATTCATTTATCACTAACTTTTTTGCTGTGGAGGAATCAAGGATTTTGTTGTGGAGGAATCGAATGCTTTTGTTTAAGCCAAATGATTTATTCATTTCTATATTCACTTCGACTTATAAACAGCACCTCTTAAACCCCACAACCTCAACTACAACAACTTTTCACAAGCACATAATCTCATATTCCCTTCTTCTCATGATCCAAAACTTCGCATTATCACTATGCGCTGGTTTTTTTGAAAGGGTATTCTATTTTTGTTAATAGAGAAAATAGATAAATCCAATCAAATTTGTATCCACCCATACTGAAAAGCCACATGCGAATTCATGGTGAATAAACTTTGATTTTATATATAATGATAGATGCCATTACCTGTCACATAGCATATTGTCATGAGTGCGTCACCTTAATAAAAACCAAGCATCATGGTACGTAGCTATCGTTAGCATCAAAAGTCTAATTATAGAAGGAGAGTGCTTAGAATCTTATACCCTAGCTGTACCCCTGTACTATTGTCAATGAACGAGACGACGATACGTCAAAACATATTGGCTGAGAATTGCCAAAGTACATGCCTAATGCCTTCATGGTTACAATGTCTCCACTTCATTACACAACATTAACCTTTTTGGGAGAGATATTAGCTCATCAATTCTGTGTACCTTGCCCCACAATTAGTAGAGATCATTCAAGAGTAGAGGTCCAAGTCTTTTTTATACATGGTTCCTCGTGCTAATAAGAAATTATAAATGAGACTATAAAGAATCTAATATATATAACCGATCTTTTAAAAGGTGGAGGTGTCGCTTGAGGCAGTCTAATATTCACTACTAATTCTCCATCTATTATTAAGAATGCAATAAAAGGTAGTTTTCAATGTGAATAAAAACAATCTTTAAATATGTCTGTAATTAGTAGTCTATATTGTTTATCAAGAATGCAATAAAAGGTAGTCTTCAATGTGAATAGAAGCAATCTTTGAATACTTTTAGAAATCCTACACCATGCATGTACTTAGATAGAGCTATGTTATAACACACATCATAGTTGGCTTAAGCGCTGGATTTGGTGTTTCACGGCCAAGTCACATGGATAAAGCTATCAAATTGCCTGCAGTTTTTGCCGATCCGGCTATTTGTTGTAGTAAATCGTTTGTTAAGGTCATTCTCTCACCATTGTCTATATTTCCATACGTATCTGATAATGTTGCGCACTAGAGTCAAAGGACTAAGGGCCTCGAGTCGGGCGGCACTGTCTACTCTCAATTCCTTGCCTGGCTTCCAGTGAAGGAGGAGGAGAAGTAAGAGGTCATTGTGGAGGAGGAGCAAGACATTGCCTGAGATTTGCCTCTACAGACGAGGAGGGGGAGGAGGACCTTGTCCCACTTTCTGAAGAAGAGCGTAGACTGTTGAGTGTGGACTATTATTGGTGTCACCAAGTTGACGAGTTTTCATCTGCGGACAAGAAAGACGACCTCGGCAAGTTTTTCGCCTGCCTCCATGTCCTTAGTCCATGGGGCATATGACTGTGTGAGGACAACAACCGACAATGATATTGTGCAACTTCTCCGAGATGACGACGCTATGTCTGTTTTACAAAGTCTTGTCTACTCCCTCACCTGCATGCACCATCTTTCACTATGTCTGAGGCATAGCAGGAACTTGCTCTCACAAGAGCTCAACAAAGGTCCACATGCTCATCTCCTTCAAGCTATAAATCTCCCCAAGTATACTCCAAGTGGTGATGAGTTGGTTAGGACATGAAAAGGCCTTTGTTTCCGTTGCTGGGTCTCCCAGAGTTTCTCACTTCACCACTCGCACGCATGCTCTTTAGGACGTTCACAAGTTTCTTTTGTTAAAAATATGGATTTGTTAATTTGTCTCCCAAGTTACCCCACTTGAAATTGTTAATTTGTCTCCCAATTTACCACACTTGAGATGAAATGGGTTTCTCTTGGAAAAACCTTTTCGAAATGGTGCACTGGTTCGAAACAGTGCATTATGCCGAAAGGTGGCAAACTTTTGAAATGTGCACAGGTTCGAAACAGTGTATTATGCTGAAAATATGTGACTTTTTGAAATAGGCATTGGTTCGAAACAGTGCTTTATGCCGAAATAGTATGCCCTTTCGAAACATGTGACTTTTCAAAGAGTTGCTTACTTTTTCCCAAGAGTAACTGTGTTGTTTCGAAGAGGTACCACTCACCTATAAATAGTGGATGAATTTGGAGAGAAAGACACCATATCACACAAAGTTTTGATCTTTCTCTTCTTCCTCTGTTCTTAGTCAAATACTATGTTGTGTTCGCTGATTCTATAGAATTGAAGTGCTAGCTTTCCATAGAAGGAAATCCGTTATATCTTGGGAGACAGTTTTTTATCAATCTTCAAGGCAGTGTGAGGGGGAAAATCTATCTTAAGGACATAATGTATCTACATTAGGCTCGAATTTAACTAAGAAGTACAAGACACTTAAAAGATAAAATGTTTGGGCTTGTTAACGAACTCCATCTATTGTGACTCCAATCTAACGCCAAATCCTAACTGTCCAATTGTGAATTATCCAACGTATGAGATCTATTTTTTGGACCCAAAGAATTCTAGCAGGGATAGTTTCAGTATTGAAGAAAAAACTCAAAAAACCACTATGCACTCATCTTTCCCAACTCTCTTCTCATCTCCATCTCAACAGGTGACAAATAAAACTTCCCAACTCCGACTTCTTTTGGAGCACCACTAAGGTTGTCTTCAAACTCTTCATCGTAGGTGCGATAGTAAGTTTTTTGACAGTAAGTCTTCAGACTCTTCATCGTAAGTAAAACCATTTTTTGATTTCAAGCTTTCAAACACACTTCATAAGGTGCAACAGTAAGTTTGTTAATTCAGGTGACTTATTTTGTTTTAGTGCTCTCATTTGTAATGGTTGTTTCATCTCTACTGGTTGTGTTATACCCTGGAGTTCCTTATCAAGATGGGCATTAGAGTCTTATTTGGGGAAAGCATTTGTACTGTACTCACATGAACTTGGATATGAATATGAAGTGGCACAAAGTAACACCACATGGATTTTGGACATATATAGGGAACACAGTATGTGCTTGATCAAATGCCCGTGAGTGAATTTTATAGAGTTTTTACTTATTTGCAAAGTTGAGATTGTTTTCTTTGATGTTTTTTTAGTTGGTAGATCTTTAGCTCAAATGGCAGAGCACTTTGGAGACATCCAAAGATGATGGTGGTTCAAATCCACCAAGATCTTTTAATTAGTAACAAAAATTTAACAAGATTAGTGTTGGAATGATTTAAATTTTCTGTCCAAGAACTAGTAATGTGTGGGAATGGTGGTGCTAGAATATAGTTGCTAGCGTCGTTGTGTTGCAATTAGTAATCTTATGACTGATAATGTGACTTAAAGAATGCGTTAAACACCCGAGCAACCTGGAAAAATGCTTGGTAATGAGGATATTCTCATTTACCTAACCCGGGAATCTAGTTCAAACCATACTTGATTTGTTTTTGTATAATGTTTCTTAAATAGCACAAGTTATAAATGGACTGTGACAGAAAATACTGAAATCTACTTAGCTTTTGTTTTTGGCAGGGTAATTTTGTTTGTCCTCTTCTTTTTATCGATTTAACCTTTTATACCTTAGGCTGCCCTATACCTCCTACCTGGATATAACAAGATTCCATAACATAGGTTGGGAAGATGAACTTAATTCACTCAATTTTTCGAGCTTTAATGATAGAGTGATTTATTTGTTAAAGTTTCTTGGTTATCCTTTTGAAAAGCATGTATCTTTGGGAAAGTGGTTCGAGTTTAAAGGGTGGTATGTGTATATTAGTTCTTTAGGGAGTGTTTTGCATAGACTGCCGCTAAGTTCCAAAAGAAGGAATAGTAAACATCGAGCTTAATGTGTTGCACCTAGATTGCTATTATCATTTAGATTTTCACCTGAATTCGGACTAACGACACCATTGGGATTTATTGCGGGCTTTCTTTGGCGATATTTTTTTTTCTGACTAGGGGACAACACCTTTTATTGCGGTAAGGACACACAGCTATTGATAGTTGATAAGCCATAGACAATTTTTAAGTTAAATGTGCTTCACAGGACAATAACCTATTATTACCTATCACCGCGTGTATATTTCTGCATGCATATATAGCAAGGTGAGATTTTGTAAGTACTTGTACAATACAAGCTATAATACTTTCAACTTTATTGTGACAAGTTCTTTCCAAGGATAGGCACTAGCAATGGGACATAACAAAGCTATGAGGACTAACATTTTAGCTTGAATCTTCCTCCGTGACATGCTTTTCTCAACTTTGGGCATTCTTTTCAAGCTTCTACTTTAACTGTTTTTTATTTTATTTTTTCTTTCCAACCTTAACTAGTAGCTCAGTACTTACGGAAACTGTTATGACTTTGGTAATGTATGGAGGGATGGAGTGTCTCATGTCCTTCAAGAACCCCGATCTCACCACATCTCGGTTGTGAGGGAGTGATATTCTCATTCAGAAATATCAAGCATGTGCTCAACATGGTGGAAATACCACACCGACCTCTGACTTACTTCTCCGACCTACGTCACTAGCTCGCGTACACGAGCTACGAGATCGCTCTAAAACAGATCGTATCACTACTCAGATCGTTCTATAACATGACTTAGCATATCTTCTAGAAGCAATCATTACCAAAACTGCACTTACACAAATCACTACCACAAGCTACTAACCACTACCGCAAGCTACTAACCCCTGCTACTAATCTTCATCATTACAGCAGGCCTACAAACACAAGTCTCACACGCCTTCATAATCTCCACCTTACACTTGTGTCGCTCTTTACACGTGTTAAGTAAAGATTTACTTTCACCATCTATAAATACCTCCCATATGAACTACGTCATACCTGATTCTTCTCTCCTCCCAGAATCAAGAGAAGATACGTAGGTAGTTCGCTCATCAACGAACTCGGTCTTTAACATATTCCATCCCATTTCCTCTCCCTCCTTGTGTGTAAAGGTAAACTAAAATGCACATTTACATTGGCGCCGTCTGTGGTCTCGATTTCTTGAGAAACCACCTAACAAATCCTAAAACCAAAACCAAAATTCTCAAGCCCACGAAGCATGGCAAGCCTCCTCGCTCAAATCCGTGGTTTAGCCGGCCCGAGAAATTGAACAATGAATGAGCAAATCACCTTGCTCGGCAGAGAACGCCCATACGGCAAGCAAGAAGTAGATCACGCTATAATCCACTGCTACATTAGCGAGGGGCGGCATCAACGAGGTTAATCAACATATTAACGAATCATTACAACGGATCGATCAAAGTGCGTCAAGAAGGACGCCACCCGGATCATCTAAAATATCTTTGAAGACATACCGCGACGCCCCCGCTCACTATGGGCGTGCTTAATAGAACTTCTCCTCCAGATTTCATCCAGCCACGTTTTCCAATGTATGGCGGAAGCACGTATCCTGGTCATCACGTAGCTCACTACATTCAAAGCCTTGCACTCTATAGTGCACCGGAGTTTGATCATCTTCATTGTCGATTGTTTCCCGCCAGTCTCAAAGATGGCGCTCTCGATTGGTTCTTTTCACTCAAGCCAGACTCGATAAAGACATTTGAACAACTCACCAACCTGTTTGCTAGTCAGTACGTCCACAACAGACGTAAGAAAGCTGATCTTGATTCACTCTTTCCCAAATTGTCATTTGGCGAAGATGAAACCATTCGCCAATTCCTAGGTCGATTCAAAGCTGAACTGTTATGCATAGAGAGTGGTCTCAAAGAATCCTTTGCCACACTGGCATTCTCCACCTTTGTCGAGTCGCAACCGATCTCTCCAGTCATCGATGAAAGAGCGCGTTCAGAAACGCTATCCGAGCTATACGCTCGAGTCGACAAGTACATTAAGTTACAAGAAAGCTTGAAACGTCACGGCCTAACAGAAGAACAGGAAGTAGCAGGGATCTCCGACGATGTCCCACGCCAAAAAAAGTCGGACCCAGCGGGAACAAAATTGGGGAACAAAACAAACAAAAATTGAGAGTTCACTGTCCTCATACGATCTCCCAGTTACATACTGGACAAGATCAAGCGAGCTGCGTATTACCGACCTAACGTCTAACAGCCAGCCGATCGCCCTGACAAGCCTTACTGCGATTTTCACCGAGCAATGTGTCACGAAACCGATGCGTGCTGGGGGCTAAAGCATTACCTCCAGGACTTCATCAAATCGGGACATATCAAACAATACACCAATATAGCTTACGGCAATCTGTGCCATAAGCTCATGGCCCGCAGGGAACGAAGTCGATCTCTACCTCGCCATGATCGCTACAACGTCCAAGCTCGCTCCAGTAGCAGAGGACATCCTAGAGACAGTTCCCGTTATGAGCGACGTCAGCATTCGTCCGATCGCAACAATGAAAGAATCATTCATATGATCATGTTTCCAGATGATTCAGTAACATCGTCTAGAGAGAAAAGAAGGAGCGTAGGCCCCCTTCAAGAAGTTTATCATTTCTCCTCCCAAGCCGCACCTACTCCACGCAGTTCTAGTCGCAGTTCAGGTGATATCACTTTTACGGAGGGCGACCTTAACAAGGTTTGCCTCCCGCACAATGACGCACTGGTAGTCCATGTCAAAATCAGTGACTGGACAGTCAAGCGTGTTCTGATCGACCCTGGTAGCTCGTGTGACATTTTGTTCTACCATATCATCCAAGAGATGAACATGCCCAAATCAGTCTTCATAGATCTAATCGCTCCTCTCTGCGGGTTCAACGGCTCTAGAGCCGACCTAATTGGTGACAACATACTCCCAGTCTCTGTGGGATCTAGAGAAGACAAAGTCAGCTTCAATACGCATTTCAATGTCCTGGACATAAAGTCGTCCTACAATACCATCCTAGGACGACGTTGGATTCATCAGATGCAAGCCATACCGTCAACACTGCATCAAGTTCTTCGCTTCCCAGGCCCTAGGGGCATAATGGAGCTTCGAAGCAATCAGCTCGAGGCTTATCATTGTAACCAAATCCTCTCAGCGAACAAGACCACTGAATCACACATCAACACAAGGAACGAGCCCACCAGCTACACAATGGCCAAAGATTTGGTTGTTGAGGTCAGGGCCAAAGCTTAAAACAGAACACTGGGGGCACCAGCAAGAAGGTCTATTCGTCTGAACATACCCAAAAGTCGCTCAAGCAGCTATTGATCTACCAGTTAGGACCCCAGAAGTTGCTCCAGCAGTCGTTACTCCACCTGTTAGGATCCCAGAGATTGCCCCACCATGTCTCATACAACCAATACAGCCTCAGAAGAATACTCCAGCCTCTGTTGTTATAACCACAGAGGTCGCACTAGACCCTGTTGTCGTAACCACAGAAGACGCTTCAGTTCCTATGCCTACTCCCATTACTCATCAGATCAACAAAGCATCTACAGGACGCAGTCTCCCAGAGGACGCTCAACCACCATAAGCCACAATACAAGCTAAAGAAAGGCAGAAAGTGAATTTAGGAACTGAAGACGATCCTAAATTCGTCTATGTAGGGGCTAACCTTGATCCTACACTCAAGGCCCAGCTTGTAAACTTTTTATCCATGAATAAAGATGTTTTCGCTTGGTCGTATATTGATGTGCTGGGTATAGATCCTAATGTTGCATATCATAGACTAAATGTCAACCCTAATGCTCGACCAGTTCGATAGCGACCCTAGGAGACTATCACTGCGGTTTCAAAAAGCAATCAACGATGAAGTCGACAAACTCAAACAAGTCGGTTTCATCCAAAAAGTCGATTACCCTAACTGGATCGCTAACATAGTAGCAGTTCCAAAGAAAAATGGCACAGTTCGCCTTTGCGTTGACTTCACTAATGTCAACCAAGAAACACCTAAAGACAACTTTCCTTTACCTAGAATTAACCGACTTGTGGACCAAACCTGTGGCCACGAGCTCCTATCCTTCATGGATGCATATAGTGGGTACAACCAAATACCACTCGCCGAAGAAGATCAAGAGAAGATGTCCTTCATTACTGAGCAGGGAATTTATTGCTACAACGTCCTCCCGTTCGGTCTCAAGAACGCTGGAGCGACTTATCAATGGCTGGTCACTGACATGTTCCAGGACATGCTAGGGGATACCATAGAAGTCTATATCAACGACATGGTCGTCAAGAGCAAAAAATCAGGCGACCACCTCACTCACCTTGAGCAAGCGTTCTCCAGGTTACGCCGAACTCGAATGAAGCTGAATCCCGAAAAATGTCTTTTTGGGGTGTCCTCCGAGAAGTTTTTGGGCTACTAGGTATCACAGCGCGGGATCGAGGCTAACCCATACCAAATCCGAGCGTTCTTGGACATGCCTGATCCACAAACAAAGAAGCAAATACAGAAGCTGTCAGGAATGGTTGCAGCACTCAACCGATTCATTTCAAAGGTGTCTGACAAGTGCCGACCGTTCCTACAACTTCTTAAAATAGGTGAGCAGTTCTCATGGAACGATCAGTGTCACCAAGCGTTCTCCACCCTCAAAGAATATCTGACAACACCTCCTGTCCTAGCCAAACCAACAGATGGGGAAATGCTGGGGCTTTATCTAGCAATCTCAGACTTTGCTATCAGTTCGGTTCTCTTCAAGGAGGATAACAACTCCGAAAAACCGATTTATTTCACAAGTAAGACATTAACTCCAGCCGAAAAGAGCTACTCTTACATCGAAAGAGCAGTACTCGCATTATTATATTCTGCAAGAAAGTTCAGGCCTTATTTTCAAGCGCATCCAATCAAAGTACTCACCGACCTCCCGTTGAAGAAAATCCTTCATAAGGAGAACAAGACAACTCGCATGGCAGTATGGGTCGAAGAACTCGGGGAACACCACATCGAGTTTGTCCCCCGTACCTCTCAGAAAGGACAGGTCGTTGCAGATTTCCTTGTCGATGACCTAAATTGGGAACCAGAAACAGATATCTCACCCTCAAAGAAAAATGACAAGACCATCTGGTCTCTCTTTGTGGATGGCTCTAGCAACCCCGGAGGAAGTGGAATCAGAGTTGTCTTAGTGTCACTAGATGGAGCAATGATGGAGAAATCAGTTCGCATCGACTTCGTGACCTCCAACAATGAGGTGGAGTACGAGGCACTAATTATGGGGCTTCGAATGGTGTTACAGCTCGATGTACATGAGCTTCAAGTCTTTAGTGACTCATAACTGGTTGTTCGCCAGATTGCTAAAGAGTACACTACCCATGACGGTAACCTTTCTAAGTACCTTCAAGTTGTTTATCAGTTACTTCCTTCTTTTAAGAAAGTCACCATACATCATTTTTTGCGCAACGAGAACCATCACGCAGACAATTTAGCTTACCTGGCTACTCAAACACCGAACTGCGCCCCTAGGCAATTACTCATTGAAGTAGTTGACTGACCTGCTTACCAAGTGGAACACGTCCTAGAGGTCAGCGACCTGTGCCCACTATCTGAAGATCAGATGAGTCAAACATGGATGCGGCCCATTATAGAGTACATCCAACACGGTACACTCCCATAAGAGTGTGCCAAGGCCAAGCAAATTCCATATCAGGCACGCCGTTATTGCTTGGTTAATAACAAGTTATTCTGAAAATCAGCTGGTGGACCTCACTTGAGGTGCATAAGCCCAGAACAAGGTCAATTAATTTTTGCTGAAATTCATGAGGGAGAGTGCGGGAACCATGCTGGCGGCCGCTCTTTGGCCCACAAAGCGATCTCCTAAGGATACTTTTGGCCTCGAATGCAGATCGATGCCAAAACATATGTCCTCAAGTGCATCAAATGCCAAACCTTTGGCCATAACATCATCCAACCAGCTCGCGAGTTGATCAACATTGTGAGCCCTTGGCCATTTCACATGTGGGGTATGGACATCATGGGACCTTTTATCCCACAAAAAAGTATCGGTTTTCACTTCATCTTAGCTGCAACTGACTACTTCACTAAGTGGGTCGAAGCAATTCCTTTAGCTTATGTCAAGGAATTACACGTCAGAAACTTCATCTTGACTCACATCATTACCAGATTTGGATTACCACACATATTGGTAATGGACAATGGTTCCCAATTCAAGGGAAAAACAGTCAAGGAGTTTCTGGCCAAGTGGAAGATCGTTCATGCGTTCTCCACTCCTCAGTACGCTCAAAGCAATGGCCAAGCAGAAGCCAGCAACAAAGCAATCTTAGAAAATTTGAAGAAAAAGATTGAAAAGAACAAGAGCCAATGGCCAAATCAGTTAGAGAATATTCTGTGGGCTCATCGCACCACATCTCGCTCCAGCACAGGCGAGTCACCATTCTCCTTATGCTATGGCACAGAAGCCATTATTCCCACCGAACTGATAGTCACTACGACTCGATCAGAACTTGTCGAGTCTGAACACAATGACTCCATCCTAGCGCGAGAGGTCGATTTGCTGGAAGAATGTCACGACCTAGCAGCTATCAGAGTGACATCTTACCAACAAACTCTGAGGAAGTCCTACAACAAGCGAGTACATTCTCGATCTTTTCAACCTGGCGATCTAGTTCTGAAAAGGACTCAAGATGACTCCAAACTAGCACCAACATGGGAAGGACCATACATAGTGGAATGAGTTGTTGGCAATAGAGCGTACTAGATCAAGACCCAATAAGGGATACCATTGCCACGCCCCTAGAACACTTTTTTGTTAAAGAAATTTTATCAATAAAAACGCAATATTGTACAATCCATGTTTTTATTTACTGTAAATTTAGGTAGTTTACTTATGTTTGTGTTGCAAACCACTATGTTCAATCTCATCAACAAAACACCGAGCTTGCACCGAAAGCACCATCAGTGTACGCGCACTTCCAGCACTCTCAGGAGTTCCAACGCTCTCAATGAGCAATACACTTTCATAAGCTAAATACGCTCTCCGCGAGCAGCCCGCTCTCTTGAGCTTACAGGCTCCATAGCCTCTCTAATTCTCACTAGTTGAGGACCTATACTTCTAGGATTAACTCAGTGAGTAGTACATTTTCATAAGCTAAATACGCTCTCCGCGAGCAACCCGCTCTCTTGAGCTTACAGGCTCCATAGTCTCTCCAATTCTCACTAGTTGAGGATCTATACTTTTAGGATCAACTCAGTGAGCAGTACGGTTATATAAGCTAAACATACTCTCTGCGAGCAGCACGCTCTCTTGAGCGACAGGCTCCATAGCCTCTCTAATTCTCGATAGGTGAGCACCTATACTACTAGGATCAACTCAGCGAGAACATTCTCAGGGAGTGATACGCTTTCTTAAGATAGCACGCTCTACCCACACAATACGCTCTCCACGAGCAGCATACTCTCTTGAGCTCACAGGCTTCGTCGCCTCTCAATTTCTCATTAGTTGACTATCTTTAACTTTCGGATCAACTTAAAGAGAACGCTCTCAGCGAGCCCTATGCAAAACATTGGTTTAAGCTAATTCTCAAACTTCTTAGCCACTATATCCCATAAGCATTATAAACGGCATACTAGCCACAAGCAATCAAGCATAATCAAAAACATACATTCCATACACATTCATCAAGGGAACTGCCTGACCAATGCCAGGAAACCAGTTCGCTAATCCACCAATCTGCTGGGTCTACCCAGGAAGTCCAGATCGGTGTTTCTTACAACTTTTGCAAAATTTCAAACTGCCACTTTCGTGGAAACCAGTTTGTCATGTATCAAAAAGCGAACTGCTCAGGCAAGCCTGAGGAACCAGCTCTACTGTTTAAACTCTCTTACAGAGAGAAGAGCTAACAAAACATGCAAAACATTTCTTCAACACCTACAAGAGAACAAGTCCGGCGGTCATTGTCCAGAAGTCCCAACAATGTGTTTGTCCTTAGGAGCAGCACTGGTAGAGGGAATGCGCCTTGCCTCCCTGACTACGACACGCATACTCGTTCCCAGAGTCCCACGGTCACTAGCCTCATTCAGCTGTAGGTATTTCTTGTTCAGCTCGGCATACTCGACACAAGCCACGTCATACGCATCTTGCGCCTTGCGAGCAACCCCCCGGCAACGCTTGGCATACTCTGTCACTTCAGCCAGCTTAGCTTGCAAGTCCTTCATCGAGTTTATCAACACCGACTTCTCCTCAGCAGCATCATGATACCTTTTCTTCATCGCTTGCAGTTTCTTCTTCTCAGCTCCCAGCTCAGTTCGCATGTGGCCCAGCTCGACTCGAGCACCTTCATCATTATCAGCATGCTTAACAGTCTCTTTCAACTTATCATACCCAGCAAGAAACTACAAGTCAAGTACCAAGATTAGAGACGCCCCTCAAACAAAAAGAGACACACCAGAGAAAGATCTTACCAAACAACAGGCCATATCCATGGTCCCTAACAGCGACCCCAGGTCTGCGTCCTCTACTTCTACTTTGTCACCATCCATAACTATTCCTTCTAGAAGATTAGTCGCTATAGGTGCCGAATGGAAGCTGCAATCAGAATGCTTGACTACGCGTTTCTTCCCCGTTTTACCAATGTAGAAGAAGTCGCTCCCCACATCACCAGCACGCTGAGAAGAGTTGTCACCAGCGACAGCCTAACCCAGGTCGTCACCTCCCTCAACTTCCAAGTCGGCATCATCCCTCCAATCGGGAGACCTAAACACAATGCCCCCAAGCGAGCGACCTGCTCCTTTGGATCACTTATTGCTCTTGGGCTCTAGCGCAATAACCTTCCTCTTGCCACGATCACCATGGCGATGGGGGTGGAACTCCATCTCTTCCATCACAAGAGGAGAGGTTTCCCTTGCCCCTCATCACCAGCAGCATCTCCACGTCGCCTGGCCATACTCGAGTCTACAAGCGAAACCAAAGAACACTGAACTAACACAAGAGCAAAGCATTATAATCCAACTAAAAACTAAGTAAAGAAGAGCACGTACCTTAGTTGATCAGTGAAAGGTAAAAGTGCAAGAACTTTAGAGTAGAACAGCTTGGAGATGAAGGAGCGCAAATACCCTTGAGCTTCCCCTAACAGCTCTACTTATGCCCAAGTAACGTACCTTCCCAAGGCACATCATAATGGCATCGAGACGCCAAAGGTCAGACCACCTGGCAGCCATCATTTCATATCTCCCGACCGCCCATATTCATATACGTTCCACACACGTACTGTAGCCCATGTTCCTCCAAAACATAGAACGCTTCATGCGTCCTAAAGATATGTACAACATATAATGCTAAAAACGAATAACAAGCATGACATGTCAACAAGCTCACAGGCCATTTAGCCTGTCTCACTCTTACCACAGGTAGCAACGACAGTCATGCATTTACAAAACGTAATCAAACACATCATATGCAAAACACCAAGTAATTGAACAAAATAAAGCGACATGCATTCCATGCAAGCAAAAGAGTGATCTGGCGGCCAAAGTCACGCCTCAGTTCGCAAGATAACCGAGCTGCTGAGTCTACTCAGAAAATCCAGCTCGATTAGCCACTACTTATCACCACCCGAACTCCCCATAAAATTACAGGAAGCCAGGTCGTTCAGTATATTTCACAAACAAAAGGAAAGACGAACTTCCCAGGTTACCCCACGAAACCAGCTCTATTGTTTTAAGCCAAAGGCCACATATAAACACAAATTTAAACCACCATTTTTAAACAACGTTATCAAAGCTTTCAGAGATGAGTTCATTCAGCACTCGGGAGGAGATAAGTTTGTCGGAGGTCGCCACGCCGCATCAGTAACAGTCACGTCTAGGTCGACCAAAGCCTGAGGCTGATCAGCCAATGCACCAGTAGAAGAAGGAGCCACGTCTTCAGGAACATTACTAGCATCTTCAAGTGTTTCGTCCCTACGATCACCCAAAGCCCCACGCTCGTGTTCCTCCTGCAGATCATAGTATTTTTTCTCCAGCTCTTCTACCTCAGTACGAATGGTAAAATAAGCCTCCTTCGCCTGCAGCGTGACAATTTTGCATCTTTCAGTGAAGGCATTTGCTGCAGCTAACTTTTTCTTCAGGTCGCCCACCTCATGCCTCAGCTCGACCGACTCATTGACAGCTGACGTTTTCTCCAAAGTTAATGAAGTGAGCTATGTCTTCAAAGCGTCCAGTTCTTTCTTCTCAGCCTGTTCCACTTCCCGAAGAGTTGAGAGCTCGTCCTTCAGAGACTCGACCTCACCTTTTTCAAGTTCAACGAACTGAGCAGCCGTTTTAAATTTTTGATACCCAGGAATAAGCTGCATCAATAAGCACGGTACATCGCGTCAGTACAAGCAATAACATAAGGCGAAACAAGGCAAACAAATCACAACACAGGAGGTACTTACCAAGCACCACGCCTTGTCCATTCCCCTTAAATTCGAGTCCAGCTCCTTGGAATCCAAATCTTTCCTATCACCACCCAGCGTCATCCCCTCCAACAAACAAGCAGCTATAGGTGGGGATTTGTAGCTACAATCTGACCTCTTCACATAGCGTTTCTTGCCAGACGTCTCGTCTATGTACATCAGGTTGCGCTCCAGCTCATCTTTCCCACCACTGGAGGGACCTTTGTCAGTCTCTTTAACAGCAACCTTCCCCTTCATCTTACCAAAAGTATCTCCAGCGACCTTGGTCGGGAGGACCTCCGTGGTCTCCTTACCCAACACACTGAAGTCGACCACTGGCCTAGACCTCAAACTGCAAGCCACCTCCCCCCAGTTCGCACCTCACCGCCAGCTCCCGAGCCACCCCCAAGCACAGTTTCAACTATCCTCGCGACCTTGGCATACCGGGCCTCGAGTTCGTCGCCCTTCCTCTTCGGCAAGCGACTTCGCTTAGGAATATTAAAGTCGATTTCATCCAGGTCGTAGGGTGCATTCTCTTGACCCCTCTCCACCCCAACCCCCGAGGCACCAGCACCTCCAGAGGGTCGCTTCGGCCTAACACGGTTTCGATTCTTATCTTCCCTTGTCACCAAGTCGCTCTTACATTTTTCCATCATATGACCACTAGATTCTTCACCGATCACCTCACCCCGAGCCCTCTTCTTCTGCACCCTCCTCTTCTCCCTAATCGCCGGCCCTCCCTGTTCCCTAAATAAATGCGCAACCTCAGGCAGTTTCATCTATTTCAGCACTCGAGTCAGCCTCGCAAACTTCTCGATCACCTACCGATTAGTTTCCCTCTCTATAACGAGCTCTGCACAAAAAACCAAAAATAGTAATGTCAATGCAAGTTCAACAGATGCAATATCGAAACACTCAAATAGTGTACTGGTACCCACCAATAAGGTCACATATCCTATTTTCCACACTGTACCCTCTGGCACAGAAGTTCCCAACAAACAGCAACGGCCTTTTGTCCCAAGACTCGTTACTCACACCGTCCATGACGCTCGACCTTTTAGCTCGTGTTTGCAGACTAAAGTTAAGAGCCCGAGATCGCTTTACTGAGAAATGCTTAATAATATCAGCGACCCCTATCCGGTACTCACCGCTGGCGTTCAACAGGTCAAACACCTTGAACAACTCCCATATGTTACCCACAAACTGACAGGGCGTTTTTCTACAAAAGTTTAAGAACGCACAGACCAGTTTAGAGAACGGTATCGTCATGTGCCCTCAGCTGCCCCTCACAGATTATAACCCCATATATAGTTCGGTGGATTGTATCTATCACTAAACCCGTGAGTCCTGTTCAGGCTCGTGGATCTCCAGACCGCTTACGGTTATCCCATAAGTCTTTCTCAGGTAGGGGAACGCCCTCAAAGCATGTTTGTCTACAGCCTTTCCCCTCATCAACATCATCTTCTCCACATTTCCCCTCATCAACATCATCATCTTCATCGTCACCCTCACTCACCCCACAAACTGACTCTTCTTTCTCTTCCCCGCGTCATCCCAACCAAGAGAGACTTCGCGAATCTCATTAGATCGCGTATCGTCTGAGTCAGACATCTTTCTCTTGTCACTCACAACTCTAACAACAGGCAACAAAGCAAAAGACCTAACAACTCAATAACAAAAAGCAAGAACAAATCAGTGAGCAGAAGATCAACAATGGCAGAAAACTAATCTGAAGACTCTTGGTGTAGTGAGTTTTTCTGCAAAGAGAAGCAAAAAATGGTGATTCAGATAGCCAGCGTTGTTTTGTATAACCGCCCCTCCAGTTTCCAAAGCATTATGATTACACCCTAGCCCTAGCCGCACACGTCTTCCAACAAGCTATCTTGTCTTTTCAAATCCCAAAAATATGGGGCGGCACGTTTTCTCTGCAACTGCTCAGATTTGCTCACGTGCCATACATGTGCTAACTATTACCGCGTACCGATTCACCGGATAGTACGAATCGATCTATAAAGTTCCTTGGGTATTTCCATTTGCATTAATTTGTCTCTTCATGCATGCTTTACACGCGCTACTGTGTTCTCTCAGCAGATCGCTTCAATGAACTGCACGACCTACTGAGAGGGGGCTGTGTGAGGGAGTGATATTCTCATTCAAGAATATCAAGCACGTGCTCAGCATGGTGAAAATACCACACCGACCTCTGACTTACTTCTCCGACCT
The DNA here is from genome assembly GCF_015680905.1 of Coptis chinensis. Lineage (NCBI taxonomy): Eukaryota > Viridiplantae > Streptophyta > Magnoliopsida > Ranunculales > Ranunculaceae > Coptis > Coptis chinensis. Next base: position 62,407,248 of record NC_141462.1, read on the forward strand.
ACGTCACTAGCTCGCGTAAACGAGCTACGAGATCGCTCTAGAACAGATCGTATCACTACTCAGATCGCTCTATAACATGACTCAGCATATCTTCTAGAAGCAATCATTACCAAAGCTGCACTTACACAAATCACTGCCGCAAGCTACTAACCACTGCCGCAAGCTACTAACCCCTGCTACTAATCTTCATCATTACAGCAAGCCTACAGACACAGGTCTCACACACCTTCACAATCTCCACCTTACACTTGTGTCACTCTTTACACGTGTTAAGTAAAGATTCACTTTCACCATCTATAAATAACTCCCATATGAACTATGCCAGACCTGATTCTTCTCTCCCCCCAGAATCAAGAGAAGATACGTAGGCAGTTCGCTCATTAACGAACTCGGTCTTTAACATATTCCATCCCATTTTCTCTCCCTCCTTGTGTGTAAAGGTAAACTAAAATGCACATTTACATCGGTCTTCTAGAAAGCTTTATCTTAAGGGATTATCTTGAGAAATGGTTCCCTAGCTTTCTCATATTAACTATAGAACATGAATGTTTGAAAACCCAGTATGGAACCGGAACTTCGCTAATGAAATGGAAAATTCCTAACATAAAACTTTAAATGCAAAACAAATAATTTCCTAAAAGTTTAATTTTTAACCTTCATGTTACTTTGATATGTCCATGTTACTTTGATAAACTGTAACCTAGCTTCCCATACCTTTTCCACCGCTAATATGACAAAAAAGGGAAAGATCCTCCATAGGGAAGTAGGGCTCCTACTACAGCTCCGATTCCGGAACCACCTGACTTGCCTAACCAGAGGTCAACACAGAGCCTGAAAGGGGGCCGATCAAAGAGTTTTCCTTCTGCGCCTGGTCACCGTCACTGGTACTTTGACTAGACTGCTGAACCGAAGCCATCTCTTCCAGCATCGCCAGACCCAGACGAAAAGGTCTACATCCCAGGAACGAAGGAATAAATCTAGTTAGATCTTTAACTCTCTTATTTGACTTCCTTTTCATAGTTAGCCCATTAAACCAGACAACCTGGAAATCCTTCTTACTTATTTTCCAAAATCTTTCATGTTCCCTTACGGTGAAAGTTCTTCTCGAGCTCATTTAGAACAAGGGTAGGTCAACCTGAACAACATGCCTTACACAAAACAGTGCTATTGAACTCCCTATCAATACTGAAGAAAATAACAGAGCTACTACTAAACAAAACAAAGCTGTTGAATTCATCTATTGAATTAAATGTACGAGACCACATTGACTTCTTGAAATAACGATTGTCACAATCCTCAATTACAAATTGGTACCCAAAATAATATCTAAACAAACTGCCTAATTCAAAATGCCTAAAACAACTTGCTATCAAAATTTCTACACCAATGTCATTATTCTAGAAATCTGCCACCAAAATCTACTGCCACAAAGTCACTCCCAAGAAATCTGCTCCAAAAGCTTGTTGACATAGTGACGCCATCTTAATTCAAAGCTCCACTACCTGCTATTAAGCATATATTAAATAATAGTGATGACAAAAGGAACTTAAAAAAAAATGAAAGAAAGAAAGGTTCTTACTTTGTTCTATAACTTCAGTTAAACATTTGTTTTTCTTATATGGATTATGTGGACAACTCCTTTTGTTATGGGTTGTTCTCTGCTTGCATTGTCCACATGTCCTCAAACCTTTCTCCTGAGATATCTCGATTGGCTTTTTATGTCTACCTGTATCTTATTTCCACCCTTTTCTTTGTGAAATATTTGGGTTTAAAAGCAATAGTTGGGAGACATCAATCGGAGGCTCTTGTTCTTCATTAGCTTCAATTGGTGAAGGCACTTGCACCTTTCTAGTTGCATCGAGCATAGCATAACTTTCAATCAGTGCGGTCATGGCATCAATGAACATTTTAAACTTCTCATTATCTCTTGCTGCTTCATAAACTACTTGATTGGCCACAAATAAACCGTGTGTAAGTCTTAACACCTCTAATTCTTGTGCACTACTCACTATTGCGCTCCCATTGAAGACTCTATAACAGTTTGCTCCTTTCATCCATCTTCTCAAAATAAAGTGTTCCAGTATTTCATCAACGTCGTAGTAGATAAGCAACTTCAAAAGATGTTGGCAAGGAATTCCCATGAATTCAAAAAACTTGCATTCACATGTACCCATATTAGTTTCTCTATTAAAGTTAGCATTCCAAACTCTCTAGCCTTTATACCTTCTCGACGTCATGGTATAAGACTTCAAGTTGATATCGGGTTTTTCTGTTAGAAGTTTGTAGTCTTGGGCTTTAGACCATTCTTCTTTAAACTTCATATACACACTTCTTGTGAGCACCTTTGCTGCATTCTTTAGGAGATATTCCTGCCTGCCCACAATGCGGTCTTGAAGTTCAGTTTCATAGTCTTCTTCTCTTTCTCTTTGTGTAATTCTTTGCAAACACCTCTCGTTCTGGTAAACAAATTTCTGGATATTAGTGTCTAATGTAAAATATTTTTTGTAAAAAGAATTCATAGATTCGTTGCGCCCCGTGGTATTCATTCCTTCATAAAAAGTGTTTAAGTGATATACTAGAACCCATTTTGCTCGAATTGCATACATTGTTTGTAGCCACTTATTTTCCACCAAGTCATTCTTCTGCAACATCTCTTACCACAACATTTCAAATTCACTTACACTATAAGTCCTTCGAAGACACTGCTGCATTTCATCTTCAAACGTGGTGCTCTTCGCATATGCATGTCCCAAATACTCGGGAAATTTGCTTGTGATGTGCCAAAGAAAAAACCAATGTCGTGTATTAGGAAATACCTTGGCAACAGCTGCTGTCATAGCTCTATCTTGATCCATAATTATAGAAATCGGGTGACACCCACCCATAGCCCCAAGCCACGTCTTGAACAACCACAAAAAGCTTTCTTCTGTCTCATCAAGAAGCAAAGCACAACCAAATTGAATAGATTGAAGATGGTGATTAATTCCAGTGAAGGGCCCAAAAGGCATCTCATATTGATTTTTCCTGTAGGTGGTATCGAAACAAGCAACATCTCCAAAATGTTGGTACTGAGCACGTGATCACGCATCCACCCAAAAAAAATTCGATCACCGCCCTACCCGTGGTATCACACTATATGGCATAAAAAAATTGGGGGTCTTCTACTTTCTTTTTCTGAAAATACGCATAAGCTGCGCTTACATCATTTTCCTTCGGTATTTTGTACTTCTTCCATTTGGAGTTCAAGTGATTGTAACAATCTCTGCCACCATACCCCATCGCCTCTCCACCAAGAAGTGCAGGAATTCTTCCTATGGGTAAGTTTAGATCATCAAACATCTCTACCAAAATCTTAGCCGCTTTAGGCATAATTTTCACTGTTCTCAATTTCACCCTCTTGTTAGGAGTGACCATCTTGTGGCTGTGGGTATCATCAAAATATTTCACCATCCATGACTTATCATCTTGCTTGACTACTCTCATTCGTGCTTTGCATTCACATCTAATTGTTGAAGTGCTTCTTCTTTTCACTTTACTCTCCGAGTTGTCTTCTACCTTGTCACGCTTTCCTTCTCGGGCACAAACCATATCACAAACTGTCACCTCATCATCATTACGGTCTCTGGATCTTTTTTGGGTACTACGAACACGAGCTGAGAAACCATTTTGTTTACCATACTCCAAATAATATGATTTTGCTTCCTCTAGACTTTGATAACTCATCCCCACTTTTGGTACAGCCAATTTCTCTAACACTTCATTTGGAGTTTCAACGGATAAAGAAGGAAATTCATTGTTGGGAACTACTATATCATTAAACAAAATCATTTCCTCCACTTCTTCACCGGGAGAGAAGTCTGTGTGACCTCCACTTCCTCGTCCATTTTGAATAAATCAATAATGATAAAAAAAAAATCAAATTAATAAAATTTAGTTGCAATAAAAATGTCGCACGACGAAATATAAATGCAATATGTAATTCAATTAAGCACACTTGAAATGCATTTAGAAAAATTAAATTGAAAGCGTAATAAAAAAAAATCAACGAGAAAACAAATTTTTAGGCGGGAAAACGTGGTTGCATTGTGAAGCAGCAAAATAGTTTTTTTTGTATGAAACATAGAACCAATTTGATTGCAGGTCTACAAGTTCCTTAGGGATTCTAATTTCAAATGCCACTAATCTAGTCTAGTTGTACAAAAAGCTTTTAAAAAAAACTCACCTCTGATTTGGTATTTCTTAGTTATAAATAAAGCACAAACTTTTGGGAGAATGAAGACTTGGTGGCGATGAAAAAAATGAGTAAGAGATGGTGGAGCCGTCATATTAAGAAGATGGAGTTAGTGCTCCTCCTCCTTTTGCTTCAGAGAAGAGGCACGTTGTGGAGTTGGGAAGACGAAGTGGTCGCGTAAGTTTTTTTTTTCTAATTGCCTAAAAAGAAGTTTAGAAAGACGAAAATACCCCTGCTTATAATTAGCTTAGTAGTTTGAACAGATCCATGCGTTGGATAGTTAACAATTGGACGGTTAGGATTTGGCGTTCGGTTGGAGTCACAATAGATGGAGTTCGTTTAACCAGGTCCCTAAAAGGTTTGTATAGTTTGGTAATAAGTACAATTAAGTTGTATATTCCTAACATCTTTCTCTTGTAGAGAGATTCCCCATCAATACAGTTCATGTTCCAAAGAAGACAAAGACATTACTTCCAAACGGGTCTATCATATCTTACTACTCCTGATGAAGATATTGCTTTACCTTGACAGTGAGTTTGAAAGACAGGCAAAAGAAACTGACACCTCCACTCTGGCTCAAGGAATGGGATAAGTTCCCGCTGCTAAGAATTCTTGCCTACAGTGCCAAAAGCTTCTTAACACATCTGAGGAGGACCCAAAGTGGTTGGCAGAACTCGCTGAGGAAGAAGAGGTGTCGGAGACCAAGTTTCAAAGCTCGATCCACGCTTCCTTTAATTTGTTGCTTCACAAATTTCATTATCAAGAATTTCTCGACGGTCACACCAAATTATTTCATGACGTTGAAGCTCATTTCACTCAACTGAGGACACGCATGGAACTGGAAGAGTCTACGCTGATGGCGTTGCTCAAATCTGTATTTGAATCATGTCCACCTTATTCGAAAGAGAACAAACAGGGACGCCTCCATGATGATATGAGAGCAGAATTGACAAAAGAACTGCTAGAAGACTTGTATAATTAAGCATCATTAGCACATCATTCGCACACATACTTGTAGAATTGACAAAAGAACTTAAGCATCTTTTGCACTGGTGAGCAGGGAATGTACATTGCATTTCAAAGGCTTGCAGAGTTGTTAGATCCTTCAACCGAAAGGATGCTTGCTTAGATGAAATGATGCTTGCTGGAATCCATGTCCCTGGATTCGGCCATTTCTTGGTTGATACTACTGAGTTAAACCACCACTAGGACTTGTTTTGTTTTATTTGCCTAAGTTGAGTTAGCTCCACAGTAACTCTATCTGTCTAATTTATGCCTGCTGATGCTCTATGAATTATGGTACTTAAGATCCAACGATGAACGATGGCTCTGTATTGCGTTTTTCTTTTACTTATCTGACTTATGTATGTTGGCTATTTTGACTAGTTCTGTAGTAGGTATTATCTCATTTTGAACAACCGGACTGTATATTTACATCAGTGTAATCTGGAGTTCTCTTCGGCCTTTGTAACTATCCCCAGACTGCAAGAAACCTTTTGGTCCCAAGCCTTTTGGGCGCTAACACCTCACTCAAAAGCAAAACATTAAGTTTGTATGTGATCTTATTGTTTCGAGTTTCGACAACAGAGCGCGGAAGGTTGGAAAGTTGACTTGCTTGGATTTCTAATTATCCCTGCTATAAAATTGACGGATAACCAAAACTCTTGTTTGAGAACGCACTCAGAACACTGTTGATATATACCATCAATAATACCAGAATCAAGACATAAGACTAGATCATTGATACTGCGATGCTGGATAAGCTTACTGTTGAAAATGAAAAGCTCAAGGTAGGATCACTCTTGCATATAGCAGCATAGTAATGATGGAAGAAATGGTTGTCTGTTTTCTTTGTTACTGATCAGGATTCTTCCGACTTATTGCAGAATTTAGTAGGTTCACTGGAAAAGAAAGTTGACGAGACAGAGCGGAAATATGAGGAAACAAATTAAACTTTGTGAAGAAAGGTTAAAGCAGGCTCTGGATGCAGAATCAAAAATAATTCAGCTAAAGACTTATATGCAGAGGTGGATAAATTTGTAATTTTAGTCTTTGCACAATGACCATAAATACATTCTCACGACTTACACATACTAACAAGAGATGGGTGTTTCAAACAATTAAACAAACTTAAAGGGTTATTTTTCCAAAATTTACTATGTTCAGTCCCCCTTTATTGCAAGAAGCTGCTCAAAGCAATGTGCAGCAGTAGCAGCAGCATGAAAGGATGAATCAATCTGGTCAGAGTCCCTATATGCATCTTGAGTTAAGACGGGAATTTGTCAGATTACTTCATAGAATAATAGAGGCTGTGTTTGGTTAACTGAAATCCAATTCTAAAAGAAAACAGTACTTCATAGGCTGTGTTTGGTTAACTGAAATCTGATTCTAAAAGAAAACAAATTCTTTGATTTGGTTTTCCATATAATGATTTTCTAAGAATTTGGATTTTGTATGTTTAGTTGGAAAGGGGAATTTGTTGTAGTTGAGTGTAGTTTGGGAGTACTGGATCAAGACTCGTGAAACTTGCGAGAAATAGGGGATCAAAACCTTTTGAAACCATCTTTAAAATCTCTCCCTCTCTTTGCGAGCTTAGACGTCAAAAATCTATCTAATAAAAAGCAATAGTGTGGGGCCACAGGGCCTCCATCCAATGGCTGTCATTGCATTTTAACAAGTTGTGACATGGCAAAAAGAACGACGACTCCCACCTAGTATGTTACTTCCATCCATAACGTCTGGATCTATGAGATCAGATCTTCTTTTCTAATCTCTCTTCCAACATTTGCCCTAACCGTCGCCACCACTCCCACCCCTTTTCTCATCTTGTCTAGAATCTGCGACTGAAGAGAGTATTCGATTGGTTGCGGATATCTAGAGGAGCTAACTGTTTCCCCAAAAAGTAAAAGTAAATTCCATAATCTGCTTCCCCCCTCTGGAGAAAGAATTAACCTTGCTTACTCTCTCGATCTTTTGTTTCTTGTAATTTCTACGCAAACTTATTCCTCTTAGCATTTGAAAACCTTATTTTATGAACACATCCTATAGGTACAATAAAAGGTTTAACGACAAATCAGCTCGAAGATATTGGTTGCCAGATAATACTTGGAAATAGATACCATTTGGCACTTCGTCCTACTTCTGAATTGATTGATGAACTCGGAGGTCTTCACAAATTTATGCATTGACCAAGAGCATTGCTTACAGACTCTAGTGGCTTCCAAATGGTTATATATAAATATCTCACCCATTACTCTTATTTTTACCATATTGGCAATTTGGCATTATGTTAAGCATACTCCCCACTTGTTAAACAAATGCTTCTTTGTACTTTTCTAGGTCTCTTTGTTGCTATTTTATTGTTGCTAACTATTTTATTGTTGCTATTACGTACTTGATGTGTATTTGCTTTTTAATTTGAAAATTCTCCCAAATTAGTACGTTGAAGAGGTATCAAACTATATCCTCCATATAGGCTTGCTTATATTTGCTTATATTTTACATAATGTAATTTACGTGTTAGTAAATTTAATATACCACGTCTCACATAAGAGAGTTAGCACGACCCCTTTTCACTTTGTGTTCTACTTCTCCTACAGAGGCTGTCACGTGTTGACTGTCTTTCTTGTAATTTGTATGATTTTTATGTGTTACTTGATTTAATTGTTTCATTGATACTTATATTACTAATATTTCTTTTTGAATTTCAGTCACCTGTCGATGGAAAACCAATGCTCCTAACGCCTGAGGAATCAATACAAATTCAAGTATGTATATTGGTTCTAGAAACTACACATTGTGACTTTCTGCGAGGGTACACTCTCTTGTGGACCTCTTCATACTTGCATTAATAAACCAATTCCTTTGCATATGACCTGTCATGTAGACGATGAATAGGGGGATAGAGAAGAAATGAAATGCGACCAATATGATTAAGTTATAACTGAGGTGTAGAGATTATCAACAAATGAGTTTCATTCAATCAAATGTTACTGCAGTGATTGCACCTCTCTTGTCTGAACTGAAAATTATAGTCTGCTTGTTTATTTTTTTCCCTTTGTGCCGAGTCCTGTTTTGGCATGGCTGACACGGACACACGACTCAGATACAACACCGATACTTCTAGATGAAGACATGGATGATAATGTACCTTAAATAAGATAGATAAAATACTAGAATTGAAATCCTGTAAATTCAAAACTTTACTTATCTTCTTGTCATATAATTTCTTTAATAAGAAAATTTAAAGTTAGATTGAATTTTAGGTGTGTCCATGAATCTGATTTTTAGACCATGCTGTGTCCGAATCTCTGTACCAGTGTCTAAATTGGACACTCGTACCCGTACCAATGCAACACAACTTGCATACAACTGCTGTTGCGAAAAAAATAATCTGCAAAGGTTTTTATGAACATTGCTTCGTTCAAATTATGTAGGTTTTGCGAGTTGGAGTGTATTTACATTTTGTCAGTATTGCATTGAAGAACTGTTTACACACCTTGGTTAGTTATTTTATAGTTATGTACAAATCTATTTCAATTCCTACTAAATGGTGACGTCTGTTTATATGGTTTTAGCTGAACGAAGAAACTTCGATTCTCATATTTTCAAAACTTAGTGATCTCTATTGATTCTCAGGTATGCTCATTTTCATTTTTCCTTCCATGCTCTTTCTCTACTAATTATGTTGTTTAATTTGTTTTTATTTGTTTCATCCATTAACGTGGTGATGGGACCTTGGCCAATCACTATAACTTAGTGATCTCTACCGATTCTCAGGTAAAGTGAAACAGGTAACATCTCTTCTCTTATAACTCAATCTCTTTGATTTTCCATGTAAAGATTCAGTTCCTTTTAAAATCGTTTAGCCAAAGATGAATTATTTGCTTTCTTCTATGTAAAGGTTTAGTCTGAGCCCTTCTGGTGTTGTTACAGGTATTTATTTGCTTATTTATTAAGGGTTCTATTTTTTGGTTTTGGGTTTGTTGAAAAATATTAATTTTGATTGATTTGAGTTTTGATTTGGTTATGGTACTTTTACAGGCATATTAGTGCAGGTAACATTTCGGTAGCTATTGTTTGTTCTTTGATTTAGTAGTGTTGTTACAGAAAGTCGTGTTTATGGAACTACCCCAATGGCCTATTTTGGCAGTAAGGTATTTTCACCATCTATATTAATTGTATATCCTCAGTTTTATCCTCATTTTGTATTGTGTTTGGTGGTTATTTGTCCAACATTACACTCAAAGGAAGTTAGGATATGAGTTTACAAATAAAGGTTAAGTTGAGAAAAATTAAGTATTTGTAGAAATGACCATAGTCATCATCTTGGACTCAGTCCAAAAAACATTTGGTTGCCACTTCGTTAAAACTTTTGTGGTACATCTTGCAGGAGTGCAATGAACCTTTTTTACTTCACATCTTCTATGTCTTGCATTCGTCTCTATCAGAAGACATTGCTGCACATTTGGACCCACGAGAATAAGATTTCAATGAGGAGAGTCTAGAGGTGAATACAATCGTTTATTGTTTCACTTCTAAATTGTCAATTTCTTCTTCCCTTTAGTATATATAGTCTTTCCTACTCACTCTATTTAATGAATTTAAAACAGACAATTACATACTTCTTCGATGAAGTTTTCTCAAAACTCGGGATTTACGATAATGACTTTGACATTGGCGAATGAGGATGGGGTTTATGGAAGAGTTATGATTGTCAACAATGTTATTTGTATTTTCGCTACTTTTTTTTTGTACTTGCATACTTTTGTGGGTGCTCTTTTTGGTACTATTTTGATGTCCTCATTCAAACCACTGGTGGAAGTCTAATTGTGTATTTGTTTCTCATATTGTTCTTATTTCATTTGCTTTAATTGGTGTTCTTCTATGTTTAAGTCCATTTAGATGAATGAGTTTAGAGATTTTGTGCAAATCACTACCGGATTTATTGAATGAGAACTCGTCTTTACAGCCTTTTAACAGGATCCAAAAATATTGGAAAGTCGTCAAATAATGGGGAGATTCTATCCAAATTACCCCTGAGGTGGTTCAAGTTAGTGTCATGTCGAGTTTCTCAGCCTAATAATCATTCTTGACCATGAATGGAATAATAGCCAATATAATACAATCAAAGGGGCGGGGGTGGGGGTGTTTCAAGTTCAGCCAGAGTGTTTTTCTCAATTTTCCTTTCTCAATTTTCCTTGAACCAAACACAGCCAGAGTGTCTCTGCCCTTGTGCATGTATACATGAAAATGAAACATCTATAGGTAATGACACTATTGCAAGTCGAATTAAAATTCCTAAAAAGTACGAGTGTCATGCAAATCGTGCGTGAACTCCTGTTGCTCAGCATGACAATTGACTTAATTAACTCTACAAAGAAATATATTAATAAACAATCAGTTTTACAAGAATTTGTTTTGTAATAAACAAAAATATGCAGAAACCATACAAACAAATCAGGTTTCAAGCGTTTGAGATCTCTGTTGTATTTCCTTAGATAGGATGCAACAATAATTCTCTAGCCAAGCAGATGCGGATTTCAAGATGCGGAGCTCGCCCGAAAGAAGATCTTGGGCCATTTGCTTTCTGAGAGAAAACTTCCCTCCAATGTAACGAGAATTCACTATCTTCAGAAACTTTAAAAAGGAAATGTGAGGCACATCATTATTAAATTTGTGTGAATTGGGCTTGCAGTTTCCTAAAGTCAAACCAAAGAAGCCTACAGAAAAATATCTTCTTTTCCTGGAAAGTGAAGAATACTATTTCCATATTGAAAATTTTCAAGTAAACACAATTAGAGGGTTTTGGCCTATTTCAAATTAAATACTAAAATAAAACAGAGCATACTTTTTTTTACCGATAATGGGACTTCTCATAAAGAGTTCATACCATCCAGGGTCCAACAAGGGGGTGAGCAAAAACCAGAAAATATTAAAGCCCATTGTCCTAAATCATAAGCTTTCCTGTTATTGGTCCTCTTAAACAAAAACACAAAAAATTGCATCCAGAATGTAAAGAGCATTGGCCAAAACTGGTACTAATAGAGTTCAAATGGGGTTTTTTTTTTTTTTTTTGCTCGGTAAAAGTTAAATTATATTAATCAAAGAAAACGTAGGTCGAGATAACCTCCCATTACAACGGAAATATAAAAACAACCCAAAAATAAACCAACCACCCTACTCAAGACTCTCTCTATACATAATATCTTTCCATCTAGCTACAAATTGTTCAAAATAAATGTTTCTTAGGTCCACAAAAATTTTACTCCAATAACAAATGGTTTTCAAGCTCCCATTCTGCTCCAGCACCTCTGATCATTAGTGTCAGTATAAGGTCTTGGTTATCACCTAGTAACAGTGCTTTATCCACCATCAAATCTCTTAGTAGCCAGGCATCAATCTCAGCACCATGACACTCCACTTCCATAGGACTTGTAGCGGTAAACTTCATGTACACAACTCCAAGTAGCCTCCCATTACTGTATATACAAACTGCGGCAGCTGCTCCCTTGTTTGCCAATCAGTCATAGGCACCATCAAAACACAATATATTCCAAGCTGTGTAAGTTTGAGGTCCTAGTCTAATTAGGGTTTTGGATACATAAATATCATTTCCATTCTCCAAATCTCATACATTATCAGCAAGATATAGGTACTTGCATATCTGAGGGTCTCCTCTTTCTCTTGTTGTTCCAAAGGATTGTCTCCTTAAGCCAGTGTCTCAGAGTTTTGTCATTGTTTTCCTCTACTCTTAAGTTCAAATCAGACCCAAACCACAAGCACCTAACCCATTCACATTTTAGGAATAAACATTGTTCAGTCTCTATGCTCTTCTGACAAAGCATACACCCTTTATCACCTTTAAACTTGATGTGGACGTTGAGTCATGGTGAAGTCAAGCCCAAGGGTGCAAACACACCTCTCTCGGCGTCCCCCTATTTAGTTGGTTTAATTGTTTAAATTAGTTATTGCCAATTGGCATATTTTAATTGGTTTGCTTTGTTGGCAACTAGTATGAATAAAGGGTTTGTAATTAGGTTTGGGTAGAGTTGAGATTATTGAGTTAATTGAGAGATTATAAAAAAAGGTGTGATTTTTAGGGTTTAAGAAGAACTCGGGTTTTTTTTTATATCTTAATTAGAGTGTGGATTTAATACAATGGTTGCTTCCACCAATTGTTAATCCCCATTAATTTCTTTCTTCTCAACAAATTCCCATACTAGAGTTCTAGGGGACATCTCCCGAGGGTTGGACTGGGCCGTAGGAAGTTCTAGGTGTTGCATCCTTTTTTTTAGGTCAAGCATATTTTCTGTTAGAGTTCTACATATTTTCTGTAAGAGTTTTAAGAGGACATCTCCCGAGGGTCGGACCCGAATATTTTAGGAAATTTCTGTTATTGTAAACCCTTATTTTTCATATATATACATTTAAGTGATACAAGGCCAAACCTAATAAGGCCGTATCCTCTTTTTCTCCAAACTTCTTCTCCACTAACAACAATACAATTTTAGTTCTCACTAGGGTATCCTCTTTTTCTCCAAACTTCTTCTCCACTAACAACAATACAATTTTAGTTCTCACTAGGCAAACCCCCATGGTATAGTTTCCATCTAAGTTACATTGACACGGATACATGCGTCCTTATCTGACAAGGTGAAATATAAAAAATAGAGGTATATTACATACAATGTGTCCGGGTGTGTCCGACATGGATTATTTTTGAAATATGGTGTGGCCATATAACATGGGTTTCCATACAAATAACTATACACTAGCTTCCATGGTTTCCATAACACTCGTTGACACTTTTGTATTGATCCTAGACCCACCATCTGTCTCCCTCCTTGGTTATATGTTTGTAAGCTGACTTGACTTTGAACTCAACATTTTTGTTAGCAACCCAAATGATTGTTATCAGTGATTTCTGGATTAAATTCCATTCGATTTTTGCTATTAATGACAGGTCAGGGAAACAACTATCCTAACCTGTTTTGGTTCCAAGTGAGGTTTTGAGCATCTTGGAGATGTTGGACCATGGTGAGATTTGTGTTTGTATCTAGGATAGGTTTAACCAGGTTTTTGAGACAGGTTGGTTTGTTAAGATAGGTTATCTTAGGTTCAGTGTAAATAGAAAGGTTAGAACCATCTCCTACTTTCCATAGGAAACCATCCTTACCAGCTTCCATAGACCCCTTTATCCCTCTCTAAAAGTATGAACATGGTTTGTAACTTCTCTGTTTGTCCACCACTTTCAAAATCTTATTCCAAAGTGAGTCTCTGTTTCTGGTAAGTCTCCAGCAGTGCTTGCTCACCATTGCTATACTCATTTCCTTGGCCTTCTTGAACCCTACTCCACCATTTTCTTATGATCTGCATAATTTCTCCCAGCTAAGAGTATGTACTGCATTTGAATCTGTTACACCGTGCCACCAGAAAATTCCATTCAGTTGATCTAATTTGTCTGCCACCTTGCTAAGAAACAACAACTAACAAGTCAGCTTCATTGGATAGATGGGGATTGCTTGACCAACAACTATTATGAAGGTGCTCCCTGGTTGAGACTATCAATTAAATATTCAAAATCTCCACTCTTTTTACTTGATAGTACAACTGTACAATTGGAACTCCCAAATACTTATCTCTAATCATCAAACTTTCCAACTCTCCACATTTTCATGAGCATTTTCTGAATTTATGGTGTTACTAAAGCATTCACTTGACGTTTGACTTTTCCCAGCTCACCTTTTGACCTGGAGCTCTACAGTACATCTTTAAAGCTTCTCTCATGTTTATAGCCTCCTCAAAACTTGCAAAGACAATGGGATCATCTACATATAAGAGATGGCTATTAGGTGGTGAATTCCTTCAAACCTTGGTTCCACTGAGTTTTCTTTCGCCCTCATTTTTTTGGATAATCCTTAATAGAGCTCCTGAGATGAGTAAAGAGATACAGGGAGAGGTTGTCCTAAACCTCTTTGAGGTGAGGGAAAATGTACTCTAGTGGAATAAAACTGTAACGAACACTGTTCTTAAACACGAAAGTCCACTCAACTTGATCATACACCTTCTTCATGTCCAGTTTAACAGAATCCAGCCTTGTTTCTCTTTTTTTTCTTCAAACCTCTTCATATTATGAAATATCTCACTTGCTAACCAAATATTGTCCCCTATACATCGTCCTTTGAGAGAAGCACCTTGTAGGGGGGATAAAGTTTTTGGAGATGACCTTTAAGTCAGTTGGCGAGGATGTTTGATATGATTACAAAGGCTGATAGGTCTATATTTGGATATATGTTCTGGATTTGAGATCTTTTGAATTAAGGCTATGAAGAAAAAATACCATAAGTGAAGAAAGTTTGTACAGTTTCAATGATTATTTCTCCCACAATATCCCAACAGTTTTGAAAGAATTAGCCCTGAAACCCATCGGGTCCTGGGGACTTGAGCGAGCCCGTCCTTTTAACAACACTCAAAATTTCTTCATTTGTAGGAAAGCATTAAGTATATCCCTTTCTCTGTCAGTGCTGATAGGTTGGAAAAGGTTTATAGTTTCAGGTTCAGGGGATTAAGGTTTTGTAATGTGAATAGATCTTTGAAGAAGTCATGTATAATCGCCCCTACAACTTTTCTCTTTTCCTTCCACATTCATCCCTTAGCTTCACCATTTTATTCTTTTCTCTCCGATATACAGACCATAGAGTCGAAAGGCAAAAAGGTTTTGCATTCCTTGCATTGTCTCTGATCCAATTACTTCCTGATTAACCCCCCCACAAACTTGCTTCTCTGATTAACAAGTTATTCAATCTTTCTTTCAGTTCTCTGATTAAGCCTTGTTATAATTTCTTATATTTACTTCCCTTGTTAAAATATTTTTCCAGCTCTTTCATAACTCTTTTTATCTCAGAAAATATGTAGCCAAACACTATTTTAGTTTAGGGACGCGTTCGGGGGACATAAATTTGACTCATAAGTTCAATCACGTGGTGAACCACAAGATTTCTTAGAATCTAACGGCTAAAATGTGGCAAGGCAAAGCAGTTCTATTGTTGTTGTTTTTTTATCCAGCTGAAGCCAAGCCAACAAAGCTCCTGTCACCATCTTTTGTTTTGGGTCTTCTTCCACCTCTTCTTCTTGTTCCTCTGGTTCATAAGTTCATTTAAATCACTCGCGTAAGTTGTTATGTAATTCTCAACCATCCAGTAGACAACAACACAAAAGATTTACTAGTTTGCATTTATGCCTAATCAAACTCAAAGAGACCCAAGTAATAGTATTTTGTTTTTGCTTGATCTTGAGTACCCATACCTCAATCCAGCTAATATAGGAAACAATCCGTACACAATATGATCGGGAAACAATAACTGGTTATCTTTTTAAAGCTTCAGTTATTGGGTTTATGTAATTTTGGTTTTCATTTCCGTTAGTTGTAATTTCTATTATATTGGGAAGAAAAAGAAAAAAAAAAATCAACTTTATATTTGAGAACTAATATTGTTAAAGATTAATGTATGGTTGCTTTGTATAAAATGATGAACTTCAATTATTGTGTTCACTTGGGGAGGATGAATATTAGAAAAAGGATTGACCGAAGCTGAGAAATGCTAGAATGCTTAACGTAGCGATAAATCCATGAAATCTGCTTGTGGTTAAACTTTTGGTGAACGAAATTAGTGTATTCACATGGAGAAAATGAGGAAAACAGTGAAAGAAAGAGAAGACTAGACAAGAACAAAAGGAGGAAGAAGAAGAATAATGTGAGTCCCATAACGAAAAATGGTGAAAGAAGCTTTGTTGACTTGGCTTCAGCCGGATAAAAAAAACAACAATAGAATTACTTTTTCCTTGCCACATTTTAGCCCTTAGATTCTAAGAAGTCCTGTGGTTCACCACTTGAGTGAACTTATGAGTCAAATTTATATGTCCCCCGAACGCGTCCCTTTAGTTCATCTCTAGTAATATCCATTTCTATTAAAAATATTGCTTCCCCTAAAGTCTGATCCTCCCTCACAGGATCCCAAGCTCCTTGAACACCTCTTTGCAAGAACTAACTCTGACCCACATCTCACAGAATCTGGCTTTCTTAGGAGTATATTGATGGTTACAAAGAGAAATAGCTAGGGCTAAGTGGTCAGAAGACACCATTAGGTGTTGCTTTAACATTAGCATCCGGAAAAAATTCTAACCATGAAGTATTTACTAATCTCTAATATATGACTTCTTAAGACTCTGTTATTTGACCATGTGAAATTTGGACCCCTAAAGCCTAGATCAACAACCCTAAATCACTGATAAAATCATTCAAGTCCACAATACTCTTATGAGATTACTGTCACCACTCACTTTTTAATTCAAACAAGTAATTGCATTATAATCACCAATGACAATGAGTACCTAAGGGCCTGGAATAAAAGGTGCAAATTGCCTTATTATATATGTCGAGGTTGTTGATAAGGGACACCAAATGCAAACCCACCAATTGAAGTGTTAGAGTTCTAAGGGACATCTCCTGATGGGCAGCCCGAATTTGTTTAGGAAGTTCTTTGTTGGCAGTATTAGTATTATATGCCTTAAAGGGCAGTTTAGTCTTTGCACCTGTTTTAGGTTTTATACAAATAATATTTGAGGAGACCAGCTACTGGCTAAGCTGTCTCTCTCTTTCTGCTCTCTCACCATGACTCTTTCTCTCCTCTCTCTAATTGATGCTTTCAATTCTCTAACTTGGTATCGGAGCCACTTCTTCATCTGCCTTCTTCTATTTCTTCTTCCTTTTTTGTTGGTTGAAATCACTCTGCTGGTTTGGTGGAAGTTTAGAGAAACTCTCCGCTTCCTATGTGTTTTGTTGTTTACTTGTGTGCTTTTGCACCCTAAATGATTTGAAATCGTTAGTATCTAGGATTGTATCCAGTTTGTAATCGGTGTGGATTTCTACTGATTTGGTTGTTTTGTGTAGTTGTGATTGGTGTGAATTGGTTGTGTTGGTGAAATCCGCATCAAATTGGAGATTTCTTCTTCTTCTTTCTTGCTGAACAGTGACTTTTGTGTGTCTTCTGTGTGGTTGTTGCTGGTATTTTCTGGTGTGAACAATGGATGACGAAGTGAATCCTAGACCTGACTCTAAGCCGTCTTTATATTATGTCAACGATGATCTCGGTAAGTCCATTACTAATTTTCGTTTAAATGGGAACAATTATCTTTCATGGAGTTATGTTGTTGAACACTTTATTCGAGCGAAAAAAACATCTAAAATTCTTACTGATGATCCTCCAAATTCCAATGATTCTACTTATGAAGACTGGATGGGTTCTAATTCTATGGTTTTGACTTGGTTGTGGAATAATATGGAGCCAAAAGTTCTTACTAATGTGCAGTTCTCACCCACAGCAAAACGGGTATGGTCATCATTGAAGATGTATTCTCAAGAAAATAATATATCTCGAATTTATGATCTGTTTGAGTCTTTGTTCAAGACAAAACAGGGTGATCAACCTATTGATGAGTACTATAGCACTATGAAAGGACTATGGGAAGAGCTTTTGTTTTATCAACCATTTACTGTTAATTTGGAGAAGCAACGAGAACAACGTGAACAATTTCAGGTTGCTTTGTTGTTGCATGGGCTGAATTCTGAGTATAGTGTTTACAAGGATCAAATTTTAGCAAGTGAAACGGTACTCTTTGCAACACAAGCTTTTTCGCGTCTTAAGAGAAAGTGTTTGGAGCATGGTGAGTTTGTTCCTGTTGCTAAGGAGTCATCTGCCTTACTCTCTACTCTGAGTAATTGTGGTGGACGAGGAGGTTTTGGTGGTGGTAGAGGCTTTAATGGCCGTGGAACTCTTGGTAATTCTGGTTTTGGCAGAGTTAACCATGGTGGTTTTGGAGGACGTCGTGGTCGGGTCGTGGGGATAGGTATGATGGGTACTGACAAGAGGAAGTGCACACATTGTGGTAAGGATGGTCACACTGAGCCATTTTGTTGGGACAAACATGGGAAGCCTGCCTATGCCAATAATGTTTATGATCAGACTTTTGGGTCTTCCACTGTTGCACCTTCTGTTGCTTCAAATCCTTCTATTGCTGAAGTTTTGGGTCAAATTTTGAATCGTCTTAACTGTATTTATGTTCCTTCTGCAACACACACGGCTACTATGGCAAGTTCTGGTAAGTCTGCTAGTTTGGTGGTACCTTCTTCATCTTGGATCATTGATTCAGGAGCTAGTGCTCATATGACCGGTAATCCCTCTTTTCTTTCTAATTTTGTTCCAAGTAAGACTAGCATGACTTTAGCTGATGGGTCCTCACGTCCTGTTCTTGGTACCAGTGTTTTTCGTCCTACAAAGTTCTTAAATTTGCAATCGGGTCTTTATAGGATTTAATCTGATCTCTGTTAGTGAACTTACTAAATCTCTACACTGTTCTGTAACTTTTACTCCTACTGGTTGTGTGTTTCAGGACCTTAAGACGAAGATGACGATTGGTTTGGGGTATGAGCGTGATGGGTTATATGTATTGAATGTTGCGAAATCAAGTTCCGTTTCGGCTTTGGGTGCGTTTGTGTCTCCACTTTAGTGGCATCGTCGTCTTGGTCATCCCTCGTTGGCTAAGTTGCGTCAGTTACTTCCTAAGTTATGTCCAGTATCTGTTTTAGATTGTGAAGCATGTCAGTTGGGAAAACACCATCGTAGTACGTTTCCCAGTAGGATTGATAAGAGGTCTTTGAGTCCTTTTGATGTAAGTCCAAACGGACATTTGGGGTCCTTCACGAAATAAAAGCTTATATGGTTTCTTTTATTTTGTAGTGTTTGTTGATGATTTTTCTAGAATGACATGACTATATTTGTTAAAGGATCGTACTGAGCTACCTCACACTTTGTCCAATTTTTACAATGAAGTTGCGACTCAGTTTGATAAAAAAATTAAAATTATTCATTCTAACAATGCCCGAGTATACTCAGTCTTGTGTGAGACATTTTTCTGAAGATCGAGGTGCTATTCATCAAACCACTTGTCCCCACACCTCTCAACAGAATGGAGTTGCTGAACGCAAACTTCGTCATTTACTAGATGTTACTCATGTTACTTGCACTATGATGTTTGCCATGAGGGTTTCTAAGCCATATTGGAGTGATGCTGTTCTCACTGCTAATTATCCCATTAATCGTATGCCATCGTTTGTTCTTGATGGTCAGTCTCCTTTTGCATTGTGTATCCAACTCAGTCATCTTATGGCTTGCCACCTCGAGTGTTTGGTTGTGTTGCTTTTGTTCATGTTTTAGGTCATGGTCATTACAAATTAAATCCCTGGTCTATAAAGTGTGTTTTTGTGGGTTACTCACGTACTCAAAAAGGGTATCGATGTTATAGTCCTGTTACTTGTTGATATTATGTTAGTGCTAATGTTACTTTCTTTGAGTCTACTTCCTATTTCTCTACAGAGAGGCAGTTGTTTGATCCAGATTTAGTGTCTTGTTGTGAGGGGGAGTTACTTAATTCGCTACCCCAACCAGTTGTTCCCATTCCAATTGTTCCTTTTGAGGAGGTGCCTCCCTCCCCAGTTGTACCTTCTGAGGAGGTGCCTCCCTCACCTGTTATGCCCTGTGCAGAGGGGCCTAGTCGTGTTCCTATTACGACCGTTAGGTGGTCCATGCCTATTTATGCTCAATATCATCGTATTTTTCCTCGAAAGAAAGTTACTAATTTTGAATCTGCCACTGTTACTACTGTTGAACCAGCTCTGAACTAGTCGTCATCTTCTTTAGAGGCTCCTTCAGTTCGTGTTGTACCTACTGCTAAACGGACTAGGACTCATGTTGAACATGTTGCTCAAAGGACTAGGTCTCAGGTTGAACCCATTGCTAAACGGACCAGGTCTAAGCCTCCTTATCCTATCTCTCAGTTTGTTTCGTTACATCGTGTTGCTCCTGGTTTTCGTACTTTTACTTTGTCTGTGTCTTCTGTTTCGGTTCCCTCGTCCCTTTCCCAAGCACTAGTTTATTCTGGCTGGACATTAGCCATGTAAGAGGAAATCTCAGCCCTTCATGAGAATAAGACTTGGGATCTTATGCCTCTTCCACAAGGTTCCACAAGGGAAGAACACAGTTGGATGTAGATGGGTTTTCACAGTGAAGTACCTCCCGGATGGTTCTGTTGAGCATCTGAAGGCACGTTTGGTTGCTAAAGAGTACACTCAGACATATGGGGTTGATTATATGGAGACATTTTCTCCTTTTCTCCTGTTGCTCGGCTTAACTCTGTTAGGATTTTGCTTTCTGTTGTTGTGTGCATGGGTTGGCCTCTCTATCAGCTTGACATTAAAAATGCCTTCTTGCATGGTGTGTTACAAGAAGAGCTGTAGATGGATCAGCCACCCGGGTTTGTTGTTCCTGGACAGGAGAATATGGTGTGCAAGTTGAAAAAGGCTATTTATGTATTAAAGCAGTCACCTCGTGCTTGGTTTGATAGGTTTAGTTCTGTGGCTATCCAGATTGGTTTTCATCGATCTATCTCTGATCATTCTATGTTTGTTCGACATTCCGCGTCTAACACTATTGTTCTTATTGTATATGTTGATGATATCATTTTTTCTAGTAGTGATGCAGTAGGTATTTCTGATTTGAAATGGTATTTGGGGTAGCATTTTCACACGAAGGATTTAGGTCTCCTTCGGTACTTTCTTGGGATTGAGGTTGCTCGTTCCAGTGAAGGTATTAGTTTGTTGCAACGTAAGTATGTGTTGGATCTTCTTAGTGAGACGGGGCTTCTTGGATCGAAGCCTATTGATACCCCATGGATCCTACTATGAAGCTTCATGCCGAACAGGGGGAGGTGTTTTCTGATTTTGGTTGGTATCGTCGCCTTGTTGGTCGTCTTATCTATCTTACTGTGACTCGTCCAGATATTACTTATGTAGTTGGAGTAGTTAGTAAGTTCATGCACGCTCCACATATTTCTCATTGGAATGATGTTATTCGTATTCTAAGATATCTGAAGGGTTATCCTGGTAATGGACTTCTTTATCGCCCTTCACAGACACTAGACATTTGTGGGTTTTCAGAAGCTGATTGGGCAGGTGATCCTACAGATCGCCGGTCTACTTTTGGGTATTGTACATTTGCTGGAGGAAATTTAGTCACTTGGCGCAGTAAGAAACAAAGTGTTGTAGCTCAGTCAAGTGCTGCGGCGGAGTATCGTGCTATGGCTCACACAACTTCTGAGATGATTTGGGTTCGATCTCTACTGTTAGAAATGGGTGTTCATGCTCCTTCTCCTATGTCTATGTTCTGTGACAATCAAGCTGCGATCTATATAGCTAGTAACCCAGTGTTCCATGAGTGTACCAAACATATCAAGGTTGATTGTCACTTCGTTCATGATTTAATGATGTCCAAGCAGATTGTTACTCCTTATGTGAAGTCTAGTGATCAGCTGGGTGATGTTCTTACCAAACCTTTGGTTCGTACTAGTTTTTCAACTATGTGTTCCAAGCTGGGCATGCTTGATTTGTATGCTCCAGCTTGAGGGGGAGTGTTGGCGGTATTAGTATTATATGCCTTAAAGGGCAGTTTAGTCTTTGCACCTGTTTTAGGTTTTATATAAATAATATTTGAGGAGACCAGCTACTGGCTAAGCCGTCTCTCTCTTTCTGCCCTCTCACCATGACTCTCTTTCTCTCCTCTCTCTAACTGATGCTCTCAATTCTCTAACTTTCCTATTACGTAAAACCTGTTATTTTCTTATATATATTGAAATGAAAAATGATACAGGACCGAAACTAACTAAGGTTGTATCCTCTTTTTTCTATGTCTCTCCAAACTTTCTTCTCCATTAACAATATAAAAATTTACTAGAAGAATCATCACTTACACTAGGATCAGTATCACCTTAGTTTTGAGCCATCTGTAAAAACGCCATTAGCTGATGAGCATTCATTTGAGACATCTCTCCCCCACTTGACACTTGATTTGCCATATCACCTACATTGTTTCCATCACTTTGTTTATTTGAGAGGCTCACTGAGATTTGCTGAGCATTTTCTACTCCTCCAAACGATAAGAGGACAATTGGCTGCTCAATATCATCCCTAGCCCCCGACTCCATAATCTCATGATCTGTATCTGTTTCCTCATTAACACTCGCAATTGGTCCTTCTTTATCACTTTCCCCTTCAGTATTGTCCTTCAGATTAGAAGCTAATTCATATTCCGAGTTCTTACAGGAACATAAAAAGAACATGATCATAGAGAAGGCCTGGATATGGAAATTAAACATTGTGTGTGTGGGTGAGAGGCCAGAAAGACCCCAAATCCCATGATGGATTTCTTAACTGGCCATCTGTCTGAAATAACAAACATTGAAGTCCACTTGTTAACATTCTGGGTTCCACGTATCAGCTGCTTCACAGTACAGATCCCATGCTCCTGCTGCAGCTGACTTCCTACATCCATCATCCCCAACTCTTGTAACAAGATTATAATCCTCTTTCCATTGCATAGATGAGGACAAACTGGACAAACACTTTGACTTAGGCTTCAAACCTTTACAATATTCTTTGAAATTCAACTTAATCAACTTCTAGTTGAATAGAGTTGTAACGCAGACATCAGTACCCTCTTCTTTCTTAAGATACTTAATAACCCCAATTCAATGGCAAAAAGATTGTTTTTGTATCTTACTCACCTCCAATTGACACAATTTCTAGCCGAAAACCTTGTCAGTTCTACAACCAAAGTCTTCATCTTTTTCTTTGTTGTCTTCAAATTAGAATGTTCAAGCCCTATCAAAACATCATCACTTTCTTTCAAAATCTCAATCATACTATCTAAGATCATCTTCTTCCTCACTAGAGAATCCGGACTTCATATTAGTTGTTGTTAGTTTTTAAAAAAATTAATATTTATTGTTTACTTCACTTATTTGGATATAGATTAGAGCATACTGGCCACTATTAAGACGTTAATTATGAACTAGAATATGAAACTTAAAGAGTTCATGATTCCTAATTTTCATCAATGGCCAGGTTTGACTAAAATCCGCTGTCTCCTGAAACTACAATATTTCAGAAAATAGACGCTCAAACAAAAACAAAACCTTTGCAGAAGTTGAATGAACTAGCAGCTAGTTAATGTACCTCAATGGAAGCATCATAATCCCGAATCAAGGGTTCAATTTGTGATAGCAAAAATAGATGTGATTCAATCTCCCTACTCATGTCCTTCAAAGGACGGCGAGCTACACGTCCATCAGTCTTCACAGCCTCCAATTCCAGATCTTTCAGTTCTGCGGATGAAATTTATCACAACCTTTTTAAGTGTAGGAATGGCAATACGCTCGGCACAAGTTTATCACAAACCAATGAAATAAGGATATGTCCCGAATGGACAAAGAAAAGATATAAACCTTCCAAACTGGCAGCACATAAAACACGAGCAAATGCGCGAAGCGATTGGGGAATGCCCTTTCCTTTGCCACCGGCTGATCTTATTTCCCTGTTCCAAAGGATATCAACAAATTAATCAAAAGGAAATGATTGGACCAAAAGACCAATCAGAAACAACAACTTAGGTTTTTAACCTGTCTTCCATGTGTTCCAAATTTCTCACAACTCACTCGTTACTACGAATAATTGGCAACCAAGTTATCGGCAAACCAATCAAGTTAAGAAACTAGAACTAGGAAGAGAACATTGAGCGGTTAATTACTTATAGAAACTAGAACAGGGTGAACAATATAACCAGCATACTCGCCTATATAAGAAAGACACATTCGCATGTCGCCTCTTGCACTTCACAAGATTGTAAGCTTGTACGCTGTAATGCTGAGCTTTATAGTACTTCTCATACTAATATTCAAAAAATTGATAAAATACGATTTTCCTACAACAACTATGTTAACAGACATATCAAAAGAACTCCCTAAATGTCTGAAGCCTGCACAGTCAAGGAACAAACTTTTGCTATATAAGTTTCAGATTTTTACTGACATGAGATTATGAGAAAGTAAAATTAAGTACAATGGGAACTATGTGATAGCAAAGATCCCCTTTTTTTCGATATGTAAATTTCACTATATATTGATTCTAAAATAAGAATTACAAGAATATCCGGTCTACGCAGCAAGAAACTACTCAACTTCGTACAAACACACCAAGTTCCCTAAATAACAAAGACCTACTCATCTCACATTCCCATCCTAATTACAGATAAAGTCTAAAAATTTTACATCCTTAAACAATAGATTAACACAAGCCCAATCAAATAGAATCTCCTTAACCTCCTCTACCACCTTGTGCATTTCTCTCAATGATCCTCAAATTCCTTCCTTCATAGTGTCCATACAATGGCATTAGGAAGACGATCCGCAACCCAAAGCATCCTTGATATTCAGTGAAAGCACCCACGCAATGTTGAATGAGTTGAAGAATAGTGCCCAAATTCCAAAAGCAAAGGGAAAATAAAGAAGGAGATGATCCCCATCCACTTCCGTCATTTTGTAAAAAGAACACACATTATTAATAGTTTGAATCCTACCCAAGTACGCTCCCCAACAAAAGAAAGCAACTTCAAATGGGATAGAGTTCTTCCAAATTCGCTTAGGCCCTGTTTGGTATCATGTATGGGCCAACCTGTACATGGGTTAGGGTGCACTATCCAGGTTTTTATGTTTGGTTCTTATATTTTGGGCCCAATTCCGTAGACCGTAGGCAACTAGTTGGTTGGCCCAACCACAAAAGCGTGTATACTGGTATCCCTTGTGGAGCATTGGATTTCGATTTACAGATTAAGTTATAAAACCCATAAACAAGAAAATAAAAGAAAAAAACCACCAGAAGAAAAAAAAATGACCGCGAAAGAGAAGTGAAGAAACAACCTACTACTAGCTCGCTCCCACCATTTTTATCCAGTGATCTCTCAACCTTAATGTCTTTTGATCCAAACTCAGGTATTTCTTCTCTCTCTTACTTTTATATTTCAGGAACATTGGTAATGGAAGTGTGAGTTTAAGCAATATAAAAGGGTTTCAAAATTTAAGGAATGTTGGTAAATTGAAAACACAAATTTACCCCCTGAAATCCATCACTTTTCTGTAGTTATTGTACATTCTATTCTTTTGTTAAAAGTTTGGGCAATTTGTTAAAAGTTTGAGCTTTTTGTAACACTAGTGTTAGCTCGTACATTTTTCTTGTAGCATTTTGTTTCATTCTTTTCCAAACAAGATTATTGTGACAAGTTAGCTCATACATTTCGCCTAATGATGGCCTGGTGCATCCATTTGTTTTGTATAACAAACTTGATGTTTGCTTTTAGCAATAATATTGTATCTATATGATATTGTCTTTGAACTATTTATATCATAGTCTTTCAACTAACTTGGGTTATACTCTTTGCACCACTCGACCACGCACTGAATTATTATCATTCTAACTTGGAAAGAATGGAGAAAGAGACACAAAATGTTAAAGGCCAAAGCAGTAGGATGGCAGTGTGGACGCCTCTAATGGATAAAAATTTTATGAAGCTTATGGTGGCACAAGTGCATGATGGACAATACCTTGATGGCCAATTTAGTAGACATGCTTGGAAGTATATAATGGAGCAGTTCAAAGCTAAATTTGGTCCAAATTATGATATGGAAATTTTAAAGAATCACTATAGAGCATTAAAGAAGAACCATAGTGCTATAAAAACTTTAATTGATCAAAGTGGATTTGGTTGGGACAATGATAGAGAAATGGTTTATGTCGATGATGACCAGGTTTGGGATGATTATGTCAAGGTGATTTTCTTACTTTACTTTAAGAACTTATTGTCTTCCAAAAGAACCATGATTCACTAGAAAATTATGTCCACATATGCAGGCACACCCGGATTTCGGAATTTGGAGAACTAAGTCTATTACAGGATATGAGGACTTGTGCATAATATTTGGTGATGGTGGGGCTAGTGGGAAACATAGTCATGCACCTAGCGAGAAAGTTAAAGAACCATGGAAAACACATTCTGAAAGATGCGGGGAATATGATTGAAGAAAATCTGAATGGAGGGGGTTCCCAAAGTTCACTTATTGGTTCTAATTATTTGGGTAAAGGTACTCTAGAACTGATAAATTTGGACAGTGAGTTTGAAGGTTGTGCCCAACTCAAAAAGCGACGACCAAAGATGAAGCCAAGCCCTCACAATGCTAAAAAGTCGCGACCAAAAAGCACTGGAGAGGGTATGGTAAGGTCATTCAGGGCATGGCAACAGCATTTACTAAAATAGCAAACAAGAAGAAAGAAATTGTAACACCTAATTCTGAACCATCATCTGAAGCAAAGTTGATTGTTGAATTAGAAGTCATTCCTGATCTTGATAACCGTACTTTCATGCGTGCTTTAGATTTTCTAGAGGGTGAAAAGAAAGCAAGGGTATTCATGGGGCTGTGTATGGAAAGGCGAAAGGGATGGTTGCTTTAGCAGCTTGAAGAAAAGTGATCAGCAAGTTTAGGACATACTTTTGGTTGATCCCCAATATCATTGATGTGGAAAAATGTATATTTTGTATGTTGGCCTATTGGGGATCATTATGTGTCTAGGTGTCGTAGACTTTACAAGTCTAGTAATATATATTTTGTAAGGGCACATACTGGATGTGTATTCTTTTTGTTAATTATGTTGGCTCATGGGAATACAAAACTTGATTGAATATGTATTTGTTCTATGTATTTAATGAGAATGTAAAACTTGTTTGAATGTAAAGTTTGTTCTATTTGCTCAATGGGAAAACTTGTTTACTCATAATGAAGTAGTCCTTTTATATTTGTTCTATATGATTATTGGGAAACTGACAATGTCTCTGGAAGATTGCCCATTTGGTTACTTATCCTTTGTTTCTTGGCAGACTCCGTTTTTTTGCTATAATTTTTATTGGGGACTTATTCCTATAATTTTTATTGGTGACTTATTCCTATAATTTTCTTTTTAACATTATTATTAAATGTGTGGACAGGGCTATATCATGTCTGACGACTCCGATGAAGAAGGTATGATAATAACAGCAGCGTGTGTTACTACCATACTAACGGCTACATATTATCAATATTATGTTAGTAAAATTCCTTGTCGCACTTCAGCCCTTAGTGGCGCAGAGTGGGTGGAAGAAGTGCTCACTGGACATGATGCGCCGTGCCAAGAAAACTTTCGTATGGAAAAACATGTGTTCTTGCGACTGTGTGATATTTTACAAACAAAAGGTCTACTTACTCACTCCAATGGGGTACATGTCGAGGAACAACTAGCAATGTTTATGTATATATGTGGTCATGACGAACGTAACCGAATCCTTCAAAAACGTTTTCAGCATTCTGGAGAAACTATTAGTCGCCACTTCAACAATGTCTTGAATGCAATAGTAGCACTATCCGAAGATTTTCTACAACCAGCTGGAACTAGTACTCCTCCTGAAATTCTTGAAGGTGATTATAGATTTTATCCACATTTTAAGGTATTGACTACGTGTGATTATCTTTTTTCTTAATTACTTAAATTTCATGACATATCTTAATTACTTAGCTTGAAATATACTTTTATTAGGATTGTGTTGGAGCAATAGATGGAACACATATCCCCGCATTAATTGGTTCAAATAAGAGAGTTCCTTTTATAGATAGGAAAGGAAATGTTACGCAAAATATTTTGGTGGCATGTTCGTTTGACTTGCAATTTCAATATGTTCTTGCTGGTTGGGAAGGTTCGGCTACAGATTCACGTATTTTAAATTCAGCACTAACAAGGGATTTAAATTAAAGGTAACATAATGTTTATTCAAAGACTAACAAGGGATGATAACAAATTATTTATTGCAAAAAGTACCTAAAGGAAAAATTTTTTGAAAAAAAATGTTTATTTAAAAAAAATAGTTTTTCATCCAAAAACACTTTTTGGTCCCAAAAACTTGTTTTTATGATAATTAGGTAAAACTTGTTTTTAAGTTAAAAAACTATTTTTCTTTGAAGACAAAATGAACTCCCTGGATGTTTTACAATTTATGCCATATGCCAAAATATATCGAGAAACATAGTGTGAAATCATTTGATAAAATAGCTTTTAAGAAAAAAGTCACAACCAAACATGTTTATTGAAAAACTGTTTTTAGAATAAATACTTTTTCATAAAAATGTTTTTTAAGAAAAAATACTTTTTTGAAAAAATGAGAACCAAACACCCACTAATGCTTATTATTATGTTAAATCAATGTGTAGCTTCATTAACCTAGGCTTTTATACTATTTGAACATGTGTATATGATCATATTAATTTAGATGTTTGGTATTGAATTCAAATTTAGTGCAAGCTTGATGATTTGGTATTAAGGATAAATTGTGTAAAAAATGAAAAAATTCTAGTTCTGCGGTGATATTTGAAATTCCGTCTAAAATTGAATACTTAGTCTTTTTACCAAATCCAACTCTGAATGAAACTTTATTGAGTCATCTATCCAATGCAGCAAACCACAGTCCTTTTAGATTTGTGAGGAGAGAGTTATGGACTCGACAACTTAGGCTGTCAGAATTTTCTGACTGCAGAACTCAGGTTGTGTGCACTGGATTGGATCCACGATTTCACATGATGAAGTTGAGATTTAAGTTTTTGATAAAACATGAAAATGTAAGTTTTGCGTGTCTTCTTTCTAATCCAATTGGAACCATCCCGTTCCGAGGCTTGTGGAGATAGTTATGGCGTCTAGAAATTTGGTTGGCAGAAAAATACTGCGTCAAAATACAGTTTCTACGCACTGTATTCGAGCCCCGTTTTTGTATAGTTAGCATAAGAGTTAGATTTTTTGTAAAACATATAAAAGTAAGGTCTATGAATCTTCTTTTCAACGCAAAAGGCCTCATAGCTTTTGGATATATATAGAAAGACATGTGCTATCCGGAAGATAGTCGGTCTAATTTCTAGTCTGTAGAAAACTAGAAATCAGGATTTTTGCCAAGTTTGTGCTATATTTACTTCTAGATAGGCTAGCATTGGGATTTTGTGTTCAATATGAAAAAGTAGTTTCTAAATAATCAAGTCACGTGTCATTTGGATGAATGTAGGGAAAGTTATAGCTTCATCAAGTTGGCTAGATAACCTACCACGTTGGCGTTGTAGGTGCATAGACCTATTTTGGAAAATATTTCTAGTAATAAACTAAGAGTTTCTTAAATCATTCTAGGGTGTTTTGTATACTATTTGTAACCTAATTTTATTTAATTTGGAATGTAGGTAAATATTATTTGGCAGATGCGGACTATGCCAATGCACCAAATTTTATTGCTCCATTTCGTGGCACTCACTATCATCTAAAAGAATTTGGAGTGTTTTTTTTTATTGGTAAGCCTGTTTTAAATGAGATCAGTAACTCTTTGATGCTGGCGGGGTTCGAGCCTCAAACCTCTGGTATCATCTAAAAGAATTTGGAGTGTTGCATCTTACAAATTACAAAGAGTTATTCAATCTTTGTCATTCATTTTTGAAGAATACTGTTGAACATATCATTGGAATTTTGAAAAAGCGGTTTGTTATTTTGGCTCTTCCACCTCCATATCCGTTTGAAACACAAGTAAAGATAGTAATAACATGTTGCATTCTACACAATCACATACGAAAAGAGAAACTTAATGATGAATTTTTTGATAAGGATCGGAAAGAGCAAGAAGAACTTGAAGGAGACTCTGGAATGAGGAGACAAGATCTAGGAAACCTTAGTAGAAATAGAACACGAGAAATGGCATCAAATTATAGAAAGTCTATTGCCATTGCAATGTGGAATGACAATTGTGACTCACAATGCAAATTGATGTAATAATTTTGATTTTCCTTTGGATTTGTTTCATGTTAAGAATAAAATGATTGATGATACATGTTTCTAATTAAATATTTTGTGGAGTTTATTTTTAATTTTGTTTGGGTGAGAATATGGACCATTTAAGTTATTATTTTCCTTTTGCTTTATAATGTTATATTATTTTTTCAAGTATGTAGCAAGTTATCAGTGTAACAAATACAGTGTGTGAACCAAACAGCGAGCAAACTAAACTTGTGACAAAACGAGTAACTGCCAAACAGCTTCCAGGTTACTCGCCTTTAAGTTGCACATCTACATAATTAGATCAGCTAAACCAGATTGGTTACTACGAATTTTTCTACTGCCAAACAGAGCCTTAATGATCCTCTCATTGTCCTCATGCACTACCGAAGTATAACCATTTGCCAAAACTTGATCAAACAACCTCACCGTTAGTACCTTTTTATTATCCCACACCCATAATCTTGTATCCACATCTCCAAAATTCCTACCAACTTGGTAGATGGAATTAAGGTTTTCGTATTTTTCACCCTCCCAATCATTGAGTCCCATACTAAGCAGCACATTCCATTTCACCCCATTAACACCCCTCACCATATCGTCCGAAACAAGAGCCCGTTTGTTAATAGCAAGAGGGTATATACCACTATATTGTTTTTCAAGTGAGGTTTCCCACACCCAAATATCATTCCAAAAAGAAATTGACTCTGGTACCGGGAAGAAAGTATACCCTTCAACGAAAGTATCCCATCCACTAGTGATACCCCTCCAAAGAGTAATCCCAAAAAGATTTCTAGGTTCTTGTACCACTCATTTGCTCTCTTCCCCATACTTATCCACCACCACCTTCCTCCACAAATGTTCCTCCTCTTCCCCATATCTCCAAATCCACTTGCCCAACAAGGCAACATTCACGAGTAATACATACTTGCAACCCAAATCATCACCTTCTTTTGAAAAACAAAATCTATTCCATTATACAAAGTGGATCTTCGAGTTTCCTCCTTCACTACCCCATAGGAACTTTCTAAACAATTGTTCCAAATGTTGTACCACCCACAAAGGAGTTAGAAACAATGAGAGGTAATAATTTAGAATATTACAAAGAGTGGATTTAATCAAAGTCAGTCTTCCTCCTTCAGAAAGGCACTTAACTTTCTGTCCCGCCAATCGAGATGCCACATTCTCTATCAACTTTGTACCAAATAACCCTTGATTAGCTTTTAGCACCCAATGGCAAGACCAAGTATGTGCTAGGAAAACATTCAACACCACATCCCAATACACATGCAATTTCCTCTATGTTCATCACATTTCCAACACCAAAAATCTTTGACCCTGCCAAATTGACTGAGCGCTATGCGTATGCACTGTTGGGCTTGACCTAGATAATGTCCACATCAGTTCTACTAGACTTACTCCTTTTCATAATATTGAGATTATTGGATCTAAGAGTCTTCAGGCTACAACCCCCTCCCCACTCCACCCAACCAAACGAGGAGACCCAAATATTTGGAGGATGGCATATGTAAGCAAAATTCCAAAAAGAATTCTTTTGACATTACCAGTGAGAATGCATTTTGTCCTTTCAATGGAGTATTACTTCCTGACATATCCAATCCAGTTCTGATGTGCTTGATATTAATATTGAGCACAATGTTAACGTAGAAATATCCCAGCACAATGTTAACGTAGAAATACCCCAGCACTTTCGAATTATTTCATAAGTTTGAAACCCGCTCACTCTACCACTTCTTTATAGTAGTCATGGTGAGATTAACTCTCTTGTGCAAAATGAAACTAAAGTTCATTTTAAATCCAATTTAACATAGTTTAACATAAGGATTAGATTTATAGACGTAAAAATCATTCAGTAGTACTAACTTGATTATGAAGGACTTTGTACAAGAATCTAAAGTGCTGGTGTTAGTGACAATGGGCACAGTATGTTTATGCAAAAGTTCCAACTTCATCGTATGTAAGGGATCATGTTGAGATACATTCATCCGAATCTGGACCTAGAAGTGAATGACAATATTTTAATCAGATAACGGGAAAAAAGGATATACAAAATCTTAAATGTTTAAATTTGCTTACTCATATGGAAAGACATAGTAAGGTAATGACTGTACTACAAATATCGATTCTCACTCAGATATTTATGCAAAGCCTAGAAGTGATTAACCAATTAGCCTCCCTTAAAGCAATACTACATTCATTTATCAACTCCAGTTGAATCAAAGAAAATTTCTTGCAAACCTATCTCATCCATTAACATATATGGGTTGGCAATGGTCCGCTCATAAAAGTAATCTCATTTGACCACCTTTCACACTTTGGATAAGAAGAAACTTAGAACCTACAGTTTGCATTTGTATGCCTTAAAGATATATTTGCATGTAATTTACCAAGAGAGATTGTGTTGAGGAGAGCAAGTGTACGAAGAAAGCCCTTATCTTTATTATTTTACCCTTGTTTATGCTTATAAATAAGACAAAAATGTCAAAGTTCCAAGGGACATCTCCTGAGGAGCTATAGGGATATAGACCAAAATATTTTAGAAAGTTTTTATTATTATTTTTTTTGGGTAAGTAATCTTTATTCAGAAAGTGTGTGAAGCACAAAAAAGTACAACTAGTGCATGAGTGAGATCCTCACTTGACCATGAACCAAAGAAAAGAAACTACAACTCCTTACTCAAAAAACCTACTAATAATTGTAAACCTACAACTCCTTACTGTAAACTCTATAATTTTCTTATATAAAGTGAAGCGATACAAGGACGAAACTCACGGAAGCAACTAAGGCCCTATCCTCTTCTTCTCTCTTTTCTCTCCAAACTTCTCCATTGAGTCATTAACAATAGTACAATTTTACTAAAAACAAGGTAGTTGTTTTATTTTGAGAATCAAGGATTGAAATTTATGCTTTAGGACTATATAACACCTTTCACAAATACACTAGCAGGCTGCAGCTGACAGTTATTTCTTTCATAATATTCAATTGATATATACGAGAATAACCCAAATGTTAAAGAAACCTGATTAAGATTAGATCACTATGTGTTATTCTTTAAATCTTGTTGTATGTAGTTCAGAGATGTCCTCAAACAAGTGAAAACATTCTGGACTACATCAGCAGCAGAACTTAAACAATATGGACCACGTCAGCATAAAGATATATTCACGCTAATAACCAATAGGGACAGGTACTATGAGGTTACTGGTTGAAATTAACCGAGATCAGGAAGCACTTTCAATAAAAAATGTAGGTTGAGGATGTAATCACTTAACTTCTTACGTCAAGCTAATATATAATTCCTATTCAGGATCCTTGTGCCACAAAAGATACAACCTATGATGCACAAATAGGGGTACAAGTACCGATACAGGGACACGGATACGGGGCAGGATACGGGGGTTTTGAAAATCTAGGATACGGATACGGCTATGTAAATTTATTAATATTTAAAAATAATAATAATAATAGCAATTTAATATAAATTATATAAGAAAATCCAATTTCTTTAAAAGATGGGCCTGTCTGATTACATGGGCCTGTGATATTGTATATTTGTATTTAGTTTGCTTTAAAAGATGGGCCTTATTCCTTTGTTAAGTCTGCCTTTTTGAATGGGCCATTACTACTTAAGACTTAATTCCTCCATTAGATGGGCCTTGCAACTTAAGTCTGATTTGAGATGGGCTTTATGACTTATGTCTGCCCAGTTCATAGAAAACACAACTTGAAATCTGAAACCCTAGAGCCGCCATCATCAAGTTCTGGAAGCACCAAATAAAAAGTAGAGTTAGTCCGAAAATGAAAGAAAACACAGATCAATCAAGAGTTCAAGACGCACAAATCAATCACGAAAATGAAAGAAACAATGATCTTCTTTCTTTCTTCCTTCTTTTCTTTCTTTCTTTTGTTTTTTTGGAATCAAGTTTAGATCTTTGTGTCTCCGCAAGTTGACTATTCTGCTGACTGCCGTACCCTGACCCGTATCCCGTATCCGTGTCGTACCTGTGTCACACGGGTACAAGACATAAACTGCCGTATCCGTGCATCATAGGATACAACCCTATGCTATCAATATCGGATATATCGGCCAATTAATCGCGTATCGCTCGTAAACCGATTAGTTTTTACTGATTTTTTAATTTTTTCTCACCGGACCGATTTAATCACCGAATTGACCGATTAATCGGCCGAGATGACCAATTTCTCGCTAAACCGAAAAAAAAAATTATTGAAAATATCAGTTCCCCATCCAAAAATATACATAAAATTAACGAATTAGATTCTTAAACCGTATTAATAATAATATAACCCAATCAATACACCAAGGTAAGAGTTTACTTATTTTCCCTTCTTTAACGAAAGTTAAATATACAAATTATTGTATTATCTCTCTAATAAATATTATCGCTTCTCAATCCCCTTATTCTTTTAAATATTTAAAGTAATTTTTGTGTTTGACATATCTGTAGTACTCCAAAATTGAGCTAGTTAGATGTGATTATGAGAATTTGATATTTTTTGTTATATCTCGGATCACTGTTTAGAAATATTTGCTATGACTATACTATTATATATTTTGAAAACGTCAAATATATACATCCGATATAACTGATTAAATCACCGATTAATCACCAATTAACCGATTAATCGCATATCGCTCCTCGACCGATTAGTTTCGAAAACCGATTTTAACTACTTAGATACAACCAGCACAACCGCTAAACAAAAGAAAATGCAAATTACACATCTACAACGGCATGTTCGCTAGAAGCCGATCAATAGACCTCATCCATATACTTTCCCCTCCCAGGTCTTCTGTTCAGGTATATTCAGGGGGTATGAACATTATGGAAGAAAATCACAACTGCATGAGAAAAGGCGTAGCAAGAGCATCATACACCTTATCGAACTAACCTGTTCATATTTATTGCAAGATAGCGCAAAGCCAAAGCCCAGAAGAAGTTCAAAATTGGCAAAGTTTCCATATCTTACTAAAATCTGAAATGGATTGATGGTTTAAATTTAGCATGAATAATTAGTATAGAGAGAAATCAGCAAAAACAACAGGTTGACTTACAAATAATAAATCATATGCAAGTAGCAGAACATGTTATTATGGCCTGTTATTAACAAAACTACAATATCATCTAGTAAGACTTGTCACTTTCTCAAAGAACAAGTCGTATGCCAAATTAAGTATTTAAGCCTACACTCCGCAGAGTAGCTTGTTAAGACCATGAAAGAATGAGTGAGATATATTTTAGTTTCTGCATCACAAGACAGCAAATACCACACTTTTTCCTTTCTGTTTCGTTTCTGCTATCAGGCCTTTTTCGGCTATTCTAATTTTTTCTTCTTTTCATTGTTCTTCTCTTTCTTTGGCTTCTGCCTTGTTTCAGTGTAGAGGGGATCAGGTGTACTTGGGTATATTGTGTTTCATCCTTCACCAGTAGTTGTTGATATTGGTCCTGGTGCTGATGTAATCTTAATACCTACACAATTGTTAGAGTTCCACATGAGTCATTAGATAGGTGGGACACTTCGCCCACCCGAAGGGTAATCCCCATGACCCAGATTTTTTTGAGGTTTTCCATATTGTGAACCGACTATTTTCCTTTATAAGAAGTGTGATAGAAGCCCGAAATTAATTAAGGCATAATCTCTTTTCTCTCTAAACTTTCTTCTCCACTCCAATAATACATTTTTACTTCAATTGAATATATTTTACTTGTCAAAGAAACAAAAAAATAAAAAATAAATAAAGAAAAAACTACACTCTAGGAAAGAAGAAAGAGACGAACTCACTTAGTTTGACTAACCTGTTTACCTGGAGCATAATCCCGATCAGCAATAACCTGTACATAACCCAACATATAAATCATCTTAAAGGAAATTATTTCTAGCTTGTTCTACCAAAGCACACAATCACAAAATCTATCTGCCCAAAATTTCAATCTGTTTTTAGTTTCTAGGCTATAATACTAAGATATATAGATGTGCCACTTGGTTCTTGCAATACCATCGAAGGCATGTAACACAACCAATGTACTTCAGTGATGAGTGATGCTAAAGAAATGAAACGGTACCTTGGTAGCTGTTAGAGTTCTTTTATTTATGGGATATTTCTCGAGGGTGTTCAAAGGGTCTTGGCCCATCCCGACTTTCTTAGGATGTTTTTACTGTGAAAGCCCTATTATTTTCATATGTATCTGTTTGTGAGAGAAGGCCGAAACTAGTTAAGCCCGTATTCTCTTTTCATTCTTCTTCATATTTTCCTCTTTCTTTTCTCTGAATAATAAAAGATATAATTTAACTAAAAGTGAAATTCGACATAACAGGAATGCACAATTAAAGATACAAATTTCGACACTTCCAAGCTCCAATGAGTAATTTGACAATAAAAAGATACTTCTTTTCATTACCAAAAACAGGCACCTGGCAAGAGCCACACACCGAACAGCAAAAATATATGCAGTTAAAATATTTGAATTTTCAAGGAGAAAAAATGACTAAAGAAACAACAAATTCATCATAGCTAGAGGGTATCACTAACTCAAAGGTAGAGAGCAGAAACGGAAAACAGACCTCTGAGATTTGTTTGTCTTTATCACTCAGTAAAATTTCCCTGGAAGCTCCATCATGATTGAGAAAATCTGCAAATGGAATCTACAGAGTGTTTTATAACTCAAGGACTACCAGAAGGAGTGTGCACTAGGTATAATGCCCTCCACTATGAAAGTGCACAATGCATTCAAATGGTAAAGTGATAATGGCGGGAGCAATTACCAGAGATACTTCCTTGCAGCTTCCCCATGCACGAGATGCCACTAGAAGGTTAAAAACGACTTATTAGCATAACCAACCAGATTCTAGATCTATGCCCCTTGATTTAAAAATAAGCTTTAAACTGTCACAATAAACTAAGCTCATAAACAAGATGCACATTAAGCTCATATAGAATCAACAGCAGAAAGGTAGGCATTCTGATAAGCATGCCTTCAGGACGAGCACAGAACAATTACAGTTTTAGTGATAAAGTACAGTAAAGAGAAAGTCACATGACAGCCTCAAGATTACAAACATAACATGCTAAGATTAGAATACTGCAACCAACAATGAGAACCTCATATCTCAACCCTCTAATCCAACTATCTTTGGATGCTCAATCAAACAAGATAGATTTAACAACAAACAACTGGCTCCAAACTAGGTACTAGGTTGTAATAGTTTTACTATTGATCTACTGCTAACAACCTGCCTAACCGAAGCTTTATTCGGGGAAAAAAAAAAAAAAAAAACTCCAAAGAGGAAGGTACCTTCTGTTCTGTGGTCAGGCACTCAGGCCAATACAATGCCCTGGACATTTGTCCTCAAAATCTTGCTGTAACTTCCTTTCCACAGGCTCTCTAATGTATGGCACGAATAAGAAAATACAAAATAAATTTGCTGACCTAAGAGAGACGGTAGCAGTGCCAATTTTGTAAGTTGTATGTCAATGGTAGTGCTAGTTATACACTTATATAAGCAAGATACCATGAAATAAAGAAAGCAAAGAGAATTCACTAAGAAATGTATAGGAAACCAAATTTTGACATTTACCAACTACCACAGTTCTTTGCACTAATCCCATTGCAAAATACTTTGGTTCTTTCCTTATCATTGAAACTTCTTGAATGTAAACAAATTTGAATTCTCAACTCTCTACGACGTCTAGGAGATAAATATTTTCAAGAACAATGCAATCATTAATTCATTATGACTTTCAGGGACAACACAAATACATAGCTTTAGGACACAAAATATTCATTTTAATAAGAAACTGTGCTAAACATGTCAAAATAAATTTTCAACTTCACAAAAACTGAAGAAACTCTTAAGGATCAATGGTAAATTGGTAATGGCTTTCAATTATAAGAAATGTATTTGGTTCAAATACTCTATAACAATAAAATACATCATTACAAGAACCAAGTAGATTACGAGAAACAGAATCCAAACAAACGTGGTTTACCTAATGCAAATGCATGCATGAAATCTTCATACTTAATGTCTTTAAATAAATTAGGAAACTGGTCAAGGGCCTGCAAGTATAGAGCAAAGTTCAAAACATTCAGTCAAGTATACAGAATAAAATAAATTAAACAAAACTAAATGCCAAGTTAAAGAGCTTACTGGTCTTAATGCCAAATATTCCTTCTCAAGTTGAGCCTTTAGCTCAATAGTTTCCTCGTACAACACACTTGGCCGTACCATCTCTAGTTCCTCCTCACTCCAAAATATCTAAAAAACACAATGACATTATAGTGGCTAACAAATAACAACTTAACATTATAAAGTATATGTATATGCATGCATGCTTGCAAAATTCATATACCGCGCTATGCAACTCGCCGGGTTTAGGAAGACAGCTAATATATGGTGCCCATTCCGATTCCTACATAATAAACACTTAAAAAAAATGTACATCAAATAATCCAAAACACTAAACACACAGCAAATAGAAAAAATTTAAACATACCTGGCCCTTTATTTGCTCAATTAAAACGACAATAGCAAGCCGTGCAACATGTCCAACGTGGTCAGGTAACAAAGAATTGACTTCGGGAAGTAAGTTATTTGATGTTAAATGCTGCGCAGTTAAAAAGAATCAGTCTGTAATAATTAACACATAGAAAAATTACTGCGCAGTTAGAAATATACTTACTACGGTAAAAGGAACTTTGAGTATACAATCTCCAGCGTGTATGTACTTAGAAGCGAAAAGTGAGTTTCCGTAAATAGAGTTTTTTATTGAAAGGAGTGACGAGATTTGGTAGCCTGATTTTGATTGTAACCATGGTAAAAATGAATCCACGTCGGATTGAGATGAAAAAGTGTTGTTGAGCTTGAAATGAAGAAAACGCGAAAAGATTTTGAGATTAATAAGTTGGTGGGGGGGGCGCGGAAACAAAATGTTCGTTGCGGTTCGAAATTGTGACCACATAACTAGCTCACTATAACTCTGTTCCTTTCTGCTCGGAAAAACTCGTGTGAAAGGAGGTGGGGGGGAGGGTTTTGGGTTGGGTTGGGCCGGGCTGGGTGACCCATTTCGGAGGAAAATTTAATCTAAAATGCAATGGATTGGTAATTTGGTTATGTACTGTATAATCTACCAATTTTGAGGACTGTGGTATCAACTATCAAGTAAATATAAGTTCAATTAAATAGTGAAACTTCTTGTTGTATATTAGAGCATTTTGAGATGCATTATTCTACCACAACCCTTTGAGGTGCATGATTTCAATACTCCTCAATTATTTTTAATTACAGTTTGTAATACAATAAGAATGATATTAGACAAAATAAAGGGTATTGCTATATACAGACCCCATATATCTCAAGGCAGACCCCAT
Source organism: Coptis chinensis (assembly GCF_015680905.1). Classification (NCBI taxonomy): domain Eukaryota; kingdom Viridiplantae; phylum Streptophyta; class Magnoliopsida; order Ranunculales; family Ranunculaceae; genus Coptis; species Coptis chinensis. The sequence goes on from NC_141462.1 coordinate 62,446,717, forward strand.
TTTAAAAAAAATTAATACCAGATATGTCCCCAAATAATCTCTTAGGGCAGACTCCACTTAAAAAGTGAAAACACATAAATTTCAACTTTTGTCTTTTTACTCAAGTTTTGTCTTTTTACTCTCTTTCAAAAAACCTTCCTTAAACCCACACTTTTTTTTTTCCACTCCTCTCATTTTCCAATCCAAATAAACTTAACCCACATCTCTCTTCTTTCTCTACACATATTCATATTCTTTTTCAAATTCTTTTGTTCTATTTCTATTTACAACCCATCTTTTTGTTTTTCATTTTTTTTTTTTTTTTTGATGACATTGAGTGAAATGGAATGGGCATATGATGTTTTTAATGTGAAAAATGAACTATTTAATGAAGAGAAATTTCAATCAAGTGACCAAGACGACGACCAAGACGAGGTAACTCCATATACAACTATTGTTCATCATGATTCCAATATCAATTTATTATGAAATCATTATGAGGACGACTTGTACAAAATGTGATTACAAAGTATTTATGCAAACTCAATCTATAAGGACGATCTCTTCCGTTTAATGGTTGATTTGAATAGTGAGTGTTAGGAAATGGGAATAGTCTTACGTTCGAGGCGTGCCGTTCACCAACTAACTTTTAAGACTCTGGCCTAACCGGAGCGACTTATGAAGCATTAGGCAGGTCTAATTTGGACATCTCTTAGTTACTTTGATAGATATCCTATATTTTCTTGTGACAAATTTTTAGCTAACATTATAATTCAATCAGTAAATGTTATAGGATCCTCTATCTGATCCGCAATGAGGTACCAATTGATGCACTTGAGACTTCACAAAATTCAAATGCATCTTCTCACTACATAGATCAAACCGAACATTTTAACACCAACATGGTATGCATGGATGAATATATGTTTTGAAACTTACTTTTTGATTTAATACCTTCTTACCCATGGATTAATGAATACTTAAATTGATTTATAGGTATTTGATAGTCGTCAAGATTTGATTGATTGGACCTGAACATAAAGGAAGTGAAGTGGGAGCTATTATCGCCACCGGGAAATCTCAAAATGCAATTGGTGGGAAGGCTCCTAGACTTATTTTGATATGTGGCGTGGTGGTAAATTTCGATCTCATAAAAAGGTAGAAGCGTCGAGAAGGCAAGAAAAGACTGGAACAAAAAAGATGAATTGTCATTTTAAATTAAAAGCGTGTTTTGAACGTGGTAGTTTAGATAGATGGACACTAAAAGTTGATTGTGGTCGTCATAATCATGGGATGGCAAAAACTATGGAAGGTCACTCTTATATGGGAAGGTTTAATAAGATGGAAATGATTCTTGTATCTGAGATTAGTAGAGTTGGAGTCAAACCAAAAGAGATCATGAATGCTGTCAAAGCAAGAGATATATTAAACTCGTCCTCGATGAGACAAATGTATAACGCAAGACACAGAATTAGACTTGATGAAATGGAAAATAGAACACAGTTGCAAGAGTTGGGTAGATTGTTAAGGGAAAATGGATATGTGGAGTACAGTAAACGTCGAGAAGGTAGCAATGAGGTTTGCGAATTGTTTTGGGTCCATCCGGGTTCGATCCAAATGGCTAAGACTTTTAACCAAAATTTTCTCATGGATTGTACGTATAGGACAAACAAGTATCATTTCAAGTTGTTAGAGATTGCAGGAGTGACATTGACCAATATGACTTTCACTGCATGTCATGTGTTGATGGAAAAGGAAAAAGATTATGACTACACTTGGGCATTGGAAAGGTTTCGAGAGATACTCATGCCTGAAGTTCCAGTGTTGATTGTGACTGATAGGGAAAGCTTTGAAGAATGCAGCCGATGTAGTCTTTCCAAATACAAAGAAGCACTTGTGTCGATGGCACATTTCCCAATGTGTCTTGAAAATGGGAAAAAATATTCTCAATGACGAGCAAAACATAAATAAACTTTGTGTCATGTGGACTAATGTGGTAAAGTCAAAGACACAGGAGAGTTTTTTGAGAAAGTTTGCTTCTATAGAATTAGCTTTTAAAGATTATCCTGTGCTCATCCAATATTTGCGTAGAACATGGTTGCCTTACAAAGAAGCATTTGTTGCTTACTGGATAGACCAACAAAAGCACTATGGAAACACTACGACGAATAGGGTGGAAGGATTGCATGCTCCACTGAAGTCGAGCTTGAAGGGAAGATGCAAACATGATTTTTTTGGAATGTGGAAATTGATCCATCCAGTTATCAATATTAAGATGAGCGAAATTAGAGCCTCTTTTGAGAGGAGTTTAACTAGATTTCAGCACGAGCACAATGACGAGTTTTTTAGTGAGCTCGAGAGGATTTATTTCAAAGAGAGCTTTAGATTTGATTTTGGAAGAGATGAGACATATAGATGTCATTGGGGTAGATGATAGTGTTTTGCGACCACACTTTATGTACTTCACCGCGGTTTGCCGTGTGCGCATGAAACTAGTGATACTCAAACAAAAAAGTCGCGAGAATACCTCTTTTCGAAATTGATGAATTTTGGAAAAAGTTGTCTATTGAACGAGAGCCCGGTGATCCCATTAGTGTTGATTACAAACCAGCTATGGATTTATTTATTCAACGACTAGGATCGACTTACAAGACCAACAAAGATCTATGATAAAGATGCTCATGGAACTTGCAACGCCGAAAAGTTCATCATTGGAGCCACCAAAGGAGGATGCTACACCAAAAGGCCGTCCCTGGGCGTTACTAAGAAGAGGCCAGCAAAAGAAGAGTGGTCAACTACCCGAGATCCATCATGGTTTGAGTACCCTCCGGATGCTCCACCCGTGACTCCACAATCTATAACGAAGCCCAAGGCCAAACCATTTGTTCCAAAGAGGAAGAAACCAAATTTTGATGTTGGTTGCTCCATTAATGAAATTGAACATCCTCTAGATGCTCCACCCGTGACTCCACAATCTATAACGAAGCCCAAGGCCAAACCATATGTTTCAAAGAGGAAGAAACAAAATGTTGATGTTGGTTGCTCCATTAATGAAATTGAGCATCCTCCAGATGCTCCACCTGTGACTCTACAATCTATAATGAAGCCCAAGGCCAAACCATATGTTTCAAACGGGAAGAAGAAACTGAGTTTTGATGTCAGTTGCTCCATTGCTCAATCTGGATATAAAATGTGTTTTTCGCGTGAATTGCTTTCAGTTTTATTGTTGATTTTGAAGACCCGTCGGCGGAAATTGTGGTTTCGTGGCTCTCTACGCTTGCTTTGGGAAGAAAAGAAACCGAATCGGGTTTTGGATGAGACAAGAGTTATTAAGTGAGTTAATGTCAAATGAGGAATATTATGTGAGGATATTTTCCCAGGAAGCTGTTGATGGATTAAATAAAAGGATAAGGAAAAAGAAGAGAACTCGTGCCAAGAGGAACAAATGGATGGATATGCCTATTACTGGGTATTTGTTTGCATCGAGATTTGACGTTGTGCTTATACAGTTCTCTACATCATATTGTTATACCTTTCTCCCTATGAGATCTCCAGTGGATCTAAACAATGTTAATGTGCTTGGGATCAGTTATGTTAATAGTAATCATTACATTAAACTAGATTTGGAAGATGGTTGCTCAATTCCAAAAATAGTGTTGTTTTGGAGCAGGAATAGTCTAGAAATAGCAAAAGGCTGGGAAATTCTAGTGAAAACCCGTGTGGAGGCATTCCAAGGGTTGAATGTTCAAGGGATTGCTCAAGTGGAGGCTTTCGAAGGAGATCCAATTTTTGTCGATTAGTGTAGTTGGGCAAATAGATGTTTGAAATATTTTATACTTTTACAGAGGATACATGAAGAAACATTTTTTGCGATGAAAAGTTTTTGTAAAGACTTTGATAGAATGGAATTGAGTTTCTTATATATTTTGGAACCAAACATTTTACATATTTTAATTTTGATGTTTCGACTTTCATTGTTTACATGTATTGGTCTGAAACATTTTGCCAAAATTTCAAATTAGTTATAGTTTTAATTTTGATCAAAACTAACCTAAAAATAAAAGACGTTCGGATTAGGCTAACCCCATATGCATTAGATGGTTGGACTGGACCGTCTTAGAAAGATAGGAAATTGTGTTGGACATGTCTTAAGAACGGTTCCTTAGAACCAACTTTAAAATAAAAGACGTTCAGATTAGGCTAACTCCATCTACATTGGATGGTTGGACTGGACCGTCTTAGAAAGATAGAAGATTGTGTTGGACCTATCTTAAGAACAATTCATTAGAACCAACTTTAAAATAAAAGACGTTTAGATTAGGCTAACTCCGTATGCATTGGAGGGTTGGACTGGACTAACCTATCTCGTTTTGGATAGCTGATCTAAACTGTTTAATTGGTCAAAATTGATCAATTTTTAGTAATTCACTCAAATTTGGTTCACAATGGCTGACAAAATCTTTATTTTAAGACAATAATTAAAAAAACACTACTAACCATTGTTTATACACCTAAATGTTACATATTCATTTTATGGTCTTCCCTACTACACTATATGAGCTGAGTTAAGGGTTTAAGGTTTATGGGTAAGGTTTTGTACTTTACAAAGATGTGAATGAAATTAAATTTGAACAATATTTTTTTTTCTTTAATTCAAAATTTATTATTGAATTTTGGCTCACAAAATTATTTTTGAAATTTAAATACACGACTCCTAACCATTGTTTATACACCTAAATGTTACATATTCATTTTATGGTCTTCCCCACTACACTATATGAGCTGAGTTCAGGGTTTAAGGTTTATGGGTAAGGTTTTGTACTTTACAGAGATGTGAATGAAATTAAATTTGAACAATATATTTTTTTCTTTAATTCAAAATTTATTATTGAATTTTGGCCCACAAAATTATTTTTAAAATTTAAATACACGACTCACTTCGATTTTGGGTTTTGGGTTTATAAACCATTTAGTTGGTCAAAATTGGTCAATTTTTAGTAATTCACTCAAATTTGGTTCACAGTGGCTGACAAAATTTTTATTTTAAGACAATAATTAAAAAAACATTACTAACCATTGTTTATACACCTAAATGTTACATATTCATTTTATGGTCTTCCCCACTACACTATATGAGCTGAGTTCAGGGTTTAAGGTTTATGGGTAAGGTTTTGTACTTTACAGAGATGTGAATAAAATTAAATTTGAACAATATATTTTTTTCTTTAATTCAAAATTTATTATTGAATTTTGGCTCACAAAATTATTTTTGGAATTTAAATACATGACTCAATTTAGGATTTAGGGTTTTGGGTTCAGAGCATATATATAGTGAAAGAAAACTTTGATTCAAATTTTTTGGTCAATTGATTTGTTATTTTTTTTTTTTTTTTTTTTTTTTTTTATTATTTTTTTTTTTTCATATAAAGTCTTGAAGATGAAATTTAAATTGAAATTTCCCGCCCAAATTTTAAATTTTGAATTTGAATTTGAATTTTAAATTTTAGTAAAATTTCGAACACAATATTTTGGTAATTTGGTTTGTATTCTTCATTTCATGTTCAATACAATATGAAAACATGAATTGAATTGAAATTGGAGTTAGTGATAACACAAAACCAACTTGAAATTCAAAACACAAAATTTAAATTTAAATTTTTTGCCCAAAATTTCAAATTGGATTTTAAATTTCGGTGAAATCTCGAAACCCACCCAAAATTTGAATTTGAATTTTGAAATCCGACCTTACAAGAAGTTTAAAATCAAATATTTTGTCAAAATTTCAAATTTCAAATGAAGAGAGATGTGTTGGTCGAATGGTTCAATTTAACTAACTTAAAAAAGAGTAGATGTTCACATTGGGCTACTCATGCCCCTTTTGTTAGTTGGAATGGACCGTCTTATACATAGACGAAATGTGTAGGTCTTGCATTAGGAATGGTTTAATTGAACTAACTTATATAAACAAAGATGTTCCAGTTAGAATATCCCTTTATACCTCTGTTGGTTGGATTGGACTGTCTTACACTTAGATTAGATTTTGCTTGCTAGCTTTGTTTGATTTAGTTGGTTGGACTAGACTGTCTTATAGTTAGATTAGATTTTGCTAGTCCTACATTAAGATCGGTTTAAATAAACTAACTTAAAGCGAAAAGACGTTCTCATTAGGCTAGCGTTTCGGCTTTAGTTGGTTGGACTGGACTGTCTTACACTTAGATTAGATTTTACTAGTCCTCAGATAAGATCGGTTTAAATAAACTAACTTAAAAGCGAAAAAAGACGTTCTCAACTGGCTAGCATTTCTGCTTTAGTTAGTTGGACTGGACTGTCTTACACCGAAAGATGGAATTTTTTCTAGCAAGTTATTAGTAAGTTATCACATTTATGTAAAGATGGATATCACATTTCTTTCTCCACCAAAATTTGTTTGAAACACTTACGACATTTAGGAAGAGATTACAACAACCAAAGTCAGTTAAATCGAAAAAAATTAGTGTCTCAGTGATCCATCAAATAGTCAGTTTATTCTCTGAATTCTAACTTCCAATTTCTATTCCATTTGAGAAGATCACTATCATAAGCAACATTGATCACCTTAATATAATATATATGATTTTAACATCAAAATTAATTAAAATGACTAGTATGCTGGTTTATGAAATAGAAAACAAAGATTGCAAAACCTTACTTAAGAAGTTGTCGCAGTAATCCATATTGGAGGAGGCCAAAACAACTGAGAGTATCCTGCATCTGAAACCCAATGGTGCAATACTACCATTCTCCAGACTAAACACGCCTATAGAATGACAATTAAATGCAGTCTCCTCTACCTTAAACGATTGAAAGTACCTATCCGTAAAATATATACAATTCCCTTTACTTCCATACAAATCAGAAGTTGGAGCACAAAAGGAGCAATTATCACTCAAGAACAATAACCGGTCACCCAAACTTTTGAGCTCAACCCAAGTCTTCTCCCACTTATCCAACCTATATACTATAGCAATGTAGTATCCATAACATAAGTGTCATCATTAGGAACATAAATTTCATTATCATTCCAAAAGTTCAAATCATCGGAAGTGTGCTTAAAATTGTTTCTATCAAATCTTTGTAAGGGCTGCTTTGACTGCAACATATACAAATACAGAACCGTCTGTAGTTCTCCAAGCAATCCTACAAAAAACATAAACTGACAACTTCCCCAACTTAGTAGGTGGTTGAGTCCAATGAACATGTCAGCAAGAACAGAGGATTAGGGGATAAAATCCCCCAGCCCGATAACACTTCAGTTATCCAGATAATAAGAGATAAAACACTTAAATAACAGTTAAGTTAGCTAGATAATATAATAAGAGATAAAATCCCACAACCCGAAGAATCATCCCAACCCACTACAAAACCCCTAGTATAAAGTCATCAAAGACACAAGTTTTAGACAGGAGACAAAATGAGAGCATCTATTAGATGTTCCATGATAAAAAAAAAAACCCAATTAGATAGAAACACCAACATTAACACCATCACTTCTTTCTCTTCTACCTCATTGCAAGTTGTCGTTTTGTCAACTTTGTTGTGTCAATGTCCATGTTATCTCCACTATTTTCACCACCATCTCCACCATTATCTTGACCACCCCCACTATTTTCACCAACATCTCCACTATTTTCACCCCCACCTCGACTTTGTGAACTTTCTTGAATAATTTGTTGGAATTGGAGAATGTTGTATATCATCTTCTCACGTGCTAACATCCCATGAACATCTTGGGTTCCTCCTATGTCCAACGATTCTTTAAGCAACCTTGTCGCTTCTGTTACAATAAGTTCCTATATATAAAGTAATTTGACAATTAAATGCATATCACAAATATGAGTAACATTAGATATATTATATTTTTCGAACATAATGAAATCGAATACGAGTAGGAATAAAAAAATATATATACATCTTACCCAATTTACAGGTGGAAGTCTATGAACTTGTGAAAAGTGCTTCAGATTCCGCATACGAGGATGGCTAATATTGTTAAACCAATCTATGTATCTATTAACGCAATCCGAGGAAGCCACAACACGTTCACCACGTTCAAACTTAGACAAAACATGATTATTCCCCGACGTCCACAATCGGGAAAAAGTGTAATGATTCACATTGTATCGCACATTTGTTTTTTTACTACCATATTTAGGTTGAATCGGCATACCAGGAATCCTTTGAACATATCCAACCTGACGTAGAACTTGGTCAATATTGTAGCCTTCAGCTATATCAAGCACACACAATACGCCATTAAAAAAAGTAACGTCGTCTAATGGTCGGATGTCACGAACATCTTTGTAAGGGTCCCAATAAACCTAACACACAAAAATTCATAATTGTTATTCTCTTCCATCATTTTACAAACTAACAAATTATAATAAGAAAGTATTAAACTTATATCCTTACTTCTCTAGCTGATAATAAGTCTATCTCCTCCCGAAGGTAGATCAAAGAAGACACTATGGCCATTGAAAGTGAGGGATATACCATCCACCGTCTCATACGAGGCATATCCCTTTTAAAGTCCATATTGATCATGGGAGAATTTTGAAGACGAAAGTGTTCATACACCTAAGCCTACAAAAGTATTTTGTGAACAAATCAAATTTTAAAAATGAGATAACTCCCTACAATAATAAAATACTACTTACTTCCAACAATGTCATACACCCGGCAACTTGTCTCCCATTTCGTTGAGATGCTTTTGCCAACTCCCTATATAAATAAGCCAACGCAGCAGCACCTCAAGCATACTTTGAAACATTGTCAACCTCCAGCAACACCTGCAAGTAGGCAACATGTACACCAACTCCCGACTTGTCATTGAAGATTGTACACCCCAAAAGAAACAACAAATAAGCTCGAACATGACAGTCAACAATTTCAGCCGTAGCATCTTCGGGCGTGTTAGAGAATGTCTTCCTTAACCACTCTAGAGTCACATGCCCCTTTTTCACTTTGGGTACATTTTCGGCCGTCAAACCAAGCCCTTGTATAAGCAATTCTTCTGCTTTTCCTTTATCTAACAAATAGATTCCCTCCACTGGAAGACCTTTGATTGGAATCCCCAAAATTTGGCTAACATCATCGAGAGTAATGGTCATCTCACCAAATGGGAGATGGAAAGTAGTTGTTTCTTGATGCCATCTCTCACAAAATGCTGAAATCACTACTTCATTGAAGTTCTTCCACGAATACAAGGCTAAGTTTAACAACCCAGTAGCTTCTAGCTTCTTTTGGAAAAGAGGTGGTTCTTCACTTATGTCCCATTGCTCTAGTTTGACGGTATGGTGGTGCAGTTTTAGAATACCCCTTTCCTACAAAATTAAACAAGATTTTAATTTAATAAATAAATAAATAAATTACACGACTATAAAATGAATTAAGCATAGATGTAAAAATAAAATACCTTTCGAGCCCAAATCTTGCGAGCAATATGGTCCTCATAATCGACCAAAACTTTGTTATCTATAGGACCTCCGGAATATATTTCCAATTTAGGCTCTCCATCGCTCTCGTTCTCATCAACTTGATGCAAATTTTCTTCTTGCCCATTAGAAACATCTATCTCCTCATCATGTTCTTCTTCCAACTCAACATTATCTACTTGCTGCAAATTTTCTTCTTGCCCATTAGAAACCTCTATCTCCTCATCATGTTCTTCTTCCAACTCAACATTCTCATCTTCTTCAATATGGTCTTCTACAACTATTGTTTTTTTGGTTTTTCGTATTCGATGAGATGCCGTTTGGGGAACCCTAACTGAAGGCTGGCGACTAGAGACAACTTTCCCTTTCTTTTTTCGGGGCGGCATGACTATCCCTGTAATACGTCAATAGCTAACAATAGTCAAATTTCAATTACAACCCAAACTTTATGATGCAAGACAGAAAATGCAAGCTTTTAACTATGCCATGAAAAACCAATGATTTTTTTGTTAACTATATATTAATTATAAGCACTCGAAGTCTCTCAATCAAAGACTGTTATTAAATGACAAGTGATACAACAATCCCAACATCCTCATAATCTTATCCAAAATAATATTCTATTTGTCAAACGGATGTAAGAAAACATCTCACACAAAATTTTCATGAACTAGCTGTGCTATAAATCTCTCTGGCTCAGATGATATTATCACCAATCGGGTTTTCTCTCAGGTTTTACCAAGATAAGTGATCAAACAAAGCCGTTTGGAATTTATGAATATGTAGTGACCAAACACAAAACGCAGCAATCTAATACCATTTTCAAACGAATCAAGCTTATACAGAGACTAAAAAGATACCCACACAACGATCAGGTCCATAAGACTATGACCCTTTGAAGATATTAAATATAAAATCTTAAGAGTATGTGAAAATCCCTGCGCTATATACTTGCAACTTCCACAAGACGTGCGATAAAAATCAACTACAACTAAAGAATCAGTTTCGTTGGCCTTCTCAAGGATTTTGGAAAATTCTGCATCTGTATTAAATTTTATGACACATTCAACCGGACAAAGATCCTCATATTCGTCCAATAATTCTCCTGAAACATCTTGAGACATACTCTTGAACTTCGAGCGATGGAAGTTTTTGTTTATTTTGTGAACTTTCATGCTTAGGTTCAAATTGATCGAAGGAACTCGAGCTTAATAGCCAAAATGTCAAAGTATTAGGTGCTTGGCGAAAGTTGGGAAGTAGACAAGCAAATCCCGCACGAACTTGTCCATCCGAAATTTTATTGATCAGAAACTTCGAGAAAAGTCTGCCTTTGCATTACGTAAAAGGGATAAAAACTTTGGAAGTAGCCAAAAAATAATATCTCCAATCTCTGAATATTGCTCGGAGATGAAGCTGTTACAAGACGAGGTTTCAAGTGATGCTAACATCTATAAGGACGAGAACCTCTTCGAGTCATTTACTCACTCCATTAGCTGAATGCCTAATGAAGCATATAATGATTAGTCCTATGGCAGATTCAGATTAATAGAAGAACGAAACATATATATCCCCTCTTTCACATTCAAACAAACTGCCATATATCATCATCAACTAGTATAATATAACCTCAAAATTGCATTCAAACAAAATTTTCATGAACTAGCTGTGCTATAAAAATCTTCTCGATGATATTATCACCAATCGGGTTTTCTCTCAGGTTTTTCCAAGAAAAGTGATCAAACACAGCCGTTTGGAATTTATGAATATGTAGTGACCAAACACAGAATGCAGCAATGCAATACCATTTTCAAACGAATCAAGCTCATAAAGAGACTAAAAAGATAGCCACACAACGATCTGGTCCATAAGAGTATGACCCTATGAAGATATTAAATATAAAATCTTAGAGTATGTGACTAATGGGAAAACACTTCTAAGAAATATTCTCACTACAAAAATGTTATTTGATGCAAATAGTAATAAAGAAACATCTTCTCGCCATTCAAACACTCAAATATAATAAGCCTTGATCAATCTCAATCCATATCCAAATCGAAACTTCAAAAGAAAAACATAGCATGGTCTCTAAAGTATCCACCTTATTACACCTGGAATCTTAAACAATTGAATTAAGAAAGAGAAAAACAAGAAGTATTTTGTTGAGTACAAACCTTTACTCAAAGAAACAGAGTCAGAGAAGCTTTTGAGGCGATACGTTGATTTTGCACATTTGAGACCTTCTAAACCTCATAAGATAACGTAGCGAAAACACTAAAAATATTAAAACCTGCAACAACAGATTTACATTCAATGACTTAAATAAAAGAAATGCGGCACCATGTCATAATAACTATACCATCAATCATCAAAAAAGAAGTTCATAAAAATGCAAACTTGGAACACTAAACTCACTTCAAATCACCGAATGCATTAAAACCCAACAATGGGTAAACTCAAATTCAATATAAACGATAGAAAACATAATAAAACACATGAAAATAATAATGGGAAAAAAGTAGTTCATAAAAAAGTCATTTTTTTACCGACAAAGTGAGCGTTGAAACGATGATATTAACTAGAGAAGAAGAATTAAAGGATAAACAAGTTCTTATTACCTTAAACACTTGGTTTTTTTTTTTATTTTAGAGGAGGAGGAAGAAAGAGAACAGCGGAAGAAAGTGAAAAGTGAAAAAAGAAAACAATGTTTTTTGTTTTTAGGGTGTGCCCAACGACAATTTTAAGTTTGGGGTCTGCCTTGAGAAAAAATGGGGTCTGCCTTGAGATGGGGTCTACCTTGAGAGATATGGGGTCTGTACATAGTCCTTCCCAAAATATATGTTGATTTTGAGTGATTGGCTAACTCGACTAAAATCCTAGCTCCTCCACTGTTCATCAGTGATCAGCATTTCCCACTGTCAAAATTGTAATCTGTCGCACTGCCCTAATATTTGCTAAACTTTAAGAGTGATAATTTTTTTTTTTTTTTTTTTCGCTATCCAAAGAGTGATAATTTCAACACTACTAAAACTTGAGATCGAATTTGTGGACATACACAGAAATTCTGTTCAGGGGACAACTAGCTGCCATTGGTCCGCGTTAAAAGCACCACGTTCTCCTTTTATTTTGTAAAACAAGTAAAAGTAAAAATCCGAAAGTACCCTTCTTCTTTAAAAAAGGAAAACCTCAACTCCATCTATTGGTTTGTCCTCTCTCCGGGGCAGTCATTGAATAGCAAAGCTCCTTCATTAAAAATTCATTTGTTATGTTTTTCGCTCGCTAACGGCTCCAATTCGTTGGTATTTGTATAGTTGTTTTGGTTTCATTACTTGATTGAATCACTCACTTGAATTCATCAATCCATTTGAATCAATTTTTGAACAAATCTAAAAGCTCCATTAAAATATGCCTAAATCTTAAATCTGGTTAAAACTTAACTTTTAAACCAATCTTTAAAGCTAACTAGCCAAATAGCCCAACTGCAGCTGGGCCTGCTATTAACAACTACAATATAGCATTATCCAACGTTACCTGCCATTAGCTGCATTACCTACCATTTCCCCAATCTAATCACCTATTAAAATAAAATTGAAACACAAGTGGGGTCTGCCTTAATCTCATAACCATTTCAGTCATGCAAGGAGCAAAATAACTCCAGCTGACTCACCTTGCATCCCGACTCCAATACAAGCTTGAAGAATCCGAATGAAACAAAGTGCTTTGCAACTAACTCAAAGAGCTTGATCTGTGATAACCAATGTGAAGCTGAGGATATAAGAATGAACTTCCTTTCTGCTCATTGAAACTCGTTTTTCACTACTACTCTCTTGCCCTTTGCTATATCCATTCTTTCTAGTCTCAGATAGTGGAGTTAACTATTAACGGGAAGCGTCCAATTTGGATACTCAATTGTAAGAGTTCAACTGCCTAATTCTGTTAAGTACTATAACTATACTTCAAAGTTCAAACTGATGGCATGTAAATATATAATATCAATATTGGTACTTTACATAATGTTAATTTCTACATTTATAATCTACGCAATCATCAGAATAAAAAGTAAGTTACATAAGGCAATCTAATTCACATATAATATACTAATAAACAGGCAACATGTATCATAGATTTCTCACTCATACCTACAACAAATAAAAAAGAGTGGTTTTTTAAAAACTCTCCAACCGCCATTGTCAAAGGTGTGTGGGAAAAAAAATTAAAAAAAAAAATCTAGCAACCACACCCACACAGTGTGGCATGTAGCTTAGATTTCTTATACCCGCCACTCATACTGGCGTGTAGACTTGATGTTATCTCATTAAAACTGGCGCTATAGATAGGTAAATTTATACCGATAGCGTTGGCTGGTTAGTGTTTTGACATACCACTAGATCAGAATTTTCGTGATATTTGGTGTTTTGTCGCACCATTGGACTTAGCCTAACAAAGACCAATCTGGAGCATAAATTTCTTCAACAACAACAATTTCAAGTGTTAATATGACATTTTTTATAATAAAAGGAGTGAGGAGTTTGTCTGCAGATAAACTTAGATAATTGTATAGCTCATGTGTAGAATTGCTATAGTTAATGATATAACTAATTAAGTACCCAACCTCTACAAAAAAAAACAAAGTACCCAGCCGTTTATAAAAGAAAAAGCCCATTCATTATGTTTTTTCAAAGCTTGTTATTAATTTGTATTGGGCTTTTAAATTTGTTTGGGTCAGGCCTTAAGAGTTTGCTGATTACCAAAGATTTGCTTAACTAGGGAATAAAAAGTTCAAACCACTCTAAGCATTAGACATTAGGGATCTTCCTTTGTATAATCATGATGAGTTCGTACTTCGTAGGGTGGTGGCAGGCTTAATTAGCTGGCATTGCCTGCAACAAAGATAGCTCTTACCCAAACATATAAAACAGCGAAAGTTCAATATTTCTTTAATTTGCACGTCTCCTGAAGTTGTGATAGTGGAGAGTATTTCAAAGTGTTTTGAAGTGAGGTTCACTATAGATTGTTTAGAGTTTGAATGGTTAGGAGTTTTAGAAGGAAGGAAGAAAGGTAGAATCTTTAGTTTAGTACTTGTACTGGTTAACTAGTTTATAAAGAACATTGAAAAGCTTACGTTGTTAATGATTGGAAGAACACAAACTTGAAGAAATGAAATGAAAAGATTGAACAAGAACAACAAAGAAAGATGATTGATTGATTGAATAACAAAAGCAAATAACAAGATTCAAAATAAAAAACAATAAAGTAAATGACTTGAATGAAAAAAATACTATAAAATAAATCCTACATGACACTAAAATAAGTCTAAGTGCATTCTCTCTCCCTAACTTTTAGTTCTTATACCCCTACTTTATGCAAATGACTGATTTGCCCTTCTCCATTACATTTGAAACACCTCACTCTTTGTTTTATGCTTTTGTTTTTTCCTTTTTCCTTTTGCTTTTTGATTTTTTCTTGATCAAGATAGATTTTAGAGAAAGCCTTCTTTTGAGTTGAGGACATCTATCTATGGTCTTCTGAGTTGAGGACATCTATCTATGGTCTTCTGAGTTGAGGACTTGATTTTCAGCTCTTTGGTTATGAGTCCTTGACCTTTGACTTTGACTTTTTCAGTACTTTTTTTTATAGCAGCTTCGAGTCTTCATAATAAGCATAATTAAGGCTCCTTTTGGTGCTAAGACGCAGCTTTTATAATAAGTGGTCTGAATTTCTCTATAACCTAAAAAAGATAATAAAAGTCATGAGTTGTCTTTTCATTATACGTAAGAAGGGCTATAATACAGTAATGTAAGGGTAATAAAACACACATTTAGGAGCTGATCACCACCCCCAAATAGTATCTTGTTTGTCCTCAAGCAAAGATGAGAGAAAAATTAAGATCACAAATGTGTGATTTATTATAAGTTATACTAATCTCATTGCACGGAGTACGATTGCATTGACCATATGCAACAAGGCCTTAAACCACTAGGAATTCCCTAGCGAATGAGCTTTAAGCATTGTGAGAATTTTCCAGTGAAGGTACTTACAAACTTCTTCTATATAGTACAAAGGGTCTTGTTTTCTTATTTATTCTCAAAAGTCTATACATCTCATTAGTGGGGAATAAGAACAAGCTCCTTTGAACTTAGAATAACATATGTACAATAATTTAATCATCTAAAGATAAATGTGCAAAACATGAGTAATGAAATGCAAAAGCAGAGTCGTTTCAGAGACTTTTGGAGAGCGTCCTTAAGGTGAGTTCTCACAGGGGTGTGTTACAATCACAACTCTCTGATAGATTCACTCAAGTTTCATTCTCTCAAGTGCAGCAGGCACTTATATTCCTCACATACTCAAATGACATCCAAAAAAATCAGGGTTGATTGATCACGTTTGCCACTTACTATCACATCATCCTATTTCTAATTGAGTTAAATGTCTTTTATTATGAGTTACGGGGCTATGGTGATGGTTTAGAAAGAAAAAGGAAGGGAAAAACAAAAATCTGAGAAGTTGAGAAATTAGGTCTTCAAGATAATTGAAACCAGAGAAGAACCTCATTTTGTTCTTTGTTACTGAATAGTGATTCTTTAGCCCTTTGGCTTTGTGACTCCATATGATTTTGAATTTTGTGAGTTCTAACTTTGCTTTTGTTTCTTTTTGTTTTTGTTTTTGATATCGTCTCCTTTTTTATTTTCAACTTTTGGAAGATTCGATTTTGGACTCTTTTGGAGTTTTGGTTTTTGATGGGTCTTTCTTTTCTTTTCTTTTCGAAACAACTAACAGATCTGTTTTTGTACAAGGTCTTCTCTTCTCTTTTTCTTATATTCATCCAATTCTCAACTCGTCAACTGGGTAAGCTTTTTATTTGGTATTGTATCGGGTCAAGAATTTATGGCGAAGAATAAAAAGGTTTTTTAGAAAATGGTGAAGGCTCAAAAGGGTTAACTAGAGGAAAAACTATTTTTTTGGGTTTTTAACGTTTATTTGGCTATATCGATCCAAAAATTGTCTAAATTCTCTCTTAGGATATGGCGTGGTAATCAAGCAAGAGGATGTGTGGTCTTTCTATCCAGACATCCTTTGTGTCATCACTCAGTAATCATTGATCAGATGAGACTTTTGGCTAGATTCTCACAGGATATGGAACTTAATTGTTCTAATCTTAGTCTCAAAAACTCATTGCTATATACAATCAAATGCTGATGCATGCCATTCATGAAAAGATGCATAAACTATTGTACGTATATTAGTCTAAATTCGAAGAACAAGTCCTTACTCTATTGCTATAATGAGACTTTTAAACTTTTTATTCATCTTAGAAAAAAGAAACAATACTTTTTAATACTAAACAAAAAAATATTTTTGGTCTTAACTTTTTCGAAAAAATTTTAGGACAGGAAGAAAAATATACCATTATATCTATTATAGAAAAATGCCTAGCTTTTGTAAAATGTTACTATATCACTCCCAAATAGAAATATGATTTGTCCTCAAAGTATGGAGAGATAATGTTCCATATAAACATTAGCAAAAATGGTGATACACCTGTATTCTGTTCTTTATGATGAAAATATGTCCACCCCCAAATAAGTTTGGGGGTGGGTTGTTTGATATAGAACAAGAACTACATAGTTTATTGTACTAAAGATAATTATTCTACTATGATTTTTTTTTTTTTTTTTTTTTTTTGTATTTTTTTTAAAACATATGAAATGCAGAAAGAAAAATAGAAAAATTTGGCATGATGTATTTATATTACTTTCTACTCATATACCAAATTCCACAAGAAAACAAATAACATAAGCATATAATATTAAAATTACACTACTAGTTATAATACTACAAAAGTATGGAAAGAAAACAAACATCAAACTAAAGATAAAGCATAAACTATAACTATCTATACGGACACTAGAGAGCTGCCTAGTCAGAATCTGTGCGTGACTCGTCACGACGTCTAGAGGATCTTTCTCCTTGACGTTGGGTCCTAGCGTATCTAGCACTACACGGGAGCGCAAATAGAGAGGTGGAGGCAAAAGATAGAATTAAATAGAAACTAGTATCACTTTGGGTTACTCTATTTTGTTTAATTCTCGTTTGGAGACGCCTTTTTTTTTTTTTTTTTTAGTTGGTTTTCTCAAGCAAAAGATATCTCTAAGCATATAGAGGTTTTGACAAGAAGACAAAATTATATGTGAATCCGGTATCATTTTGGTTACTCCGGGACGTATAATTTTCATTCTTATATGCTTTAGTTTTGAAAACTATGGAGAGATGTTTTAAGATACTCGTACTCAAAAAGATGTGATTCTAAACACTAAGCTTTTGAAAATAAATCATAACAAGTAATCTCGGCAACTTTACTGTCGGTTCTTTTTTGAACCCAATCCAGTCAGACAGTGGCTTCAATTATGTGTGTTGGGGGATTTACTGCGCAAGACATAATTGAAAGGTTTAGCTGATTGGACACTAGTGGGTGGTGGAACTAGGTCTCTTGGGTGGATTTTGGTAGTTCTGGTTAAAATGGGATGGGAACCAATCTGTTCTGATTATTGTAGGTACCTTGTCCTTGTCTGAATGTATTTGATGGTTGACATCATAATATGTTGGTGAGCAAGAGACAATTGGTATCTATATGGTTTAAGCTGAGACAGAAAGTGCATGGTGATATAGACGACCCTTAGTAACACATAACTGATCTTCCAACCGCCCTTAAAAGAATGGAGATTGCGTACTTCTAAGGGTTGGTCTATGTGGAATCCATTGGCCATTTTATTTTTGGAAAATCACATTATTGTTGATGTATCGAGAATCATCTATTATGAGAATGGAGAAAAACAACTATTTTGAAAAAGAATTGTAAAAGAAAGAAAAAGAAAATTGTATACTCGCTCCACATGTTCACACTTACTCAAACGAGGAGTAAAAAGTATTTTACAAAGAATATGCGAGATATAAGTGGACTAAGGCTCCAACACTTACAACCACACACTCCAAGTGGAGTGGTATGGTTACCTTAAAGATGCAATACCATGGAATGTATCGAGAAAACATAATATGAATTGAATCTTTTATAGTAAGATATTCAATACTATATGTGCGGGGTCGTTTTAAGTCAGATTCCCCAAGACTATGCATATGAGATGGATGATATGATGTTAACTATATACTAATAGCCTAAACAGTTGGAGATATTTATAGAAAAACATATGAAAACATATACCCCCAAACAGAATGAAATGATACATTTGGAGTGTAAGATGCAGAATGATAAAAGAATGTTTGTGTAACCTATTATGGAATTTATGTAATAACCCATCATGTTTGAATTGTCCAAAAAAGTGAGAGGTTGGTAGCATATGTCCTTCATGAGGCTCAAATGATAGGGAATAGGACATACCAAGTTTCTCAACTACTGAAATGATGGACTTTTGTGTTTGTATATTAAGCAAAGTCTCTTTACTGAGAAGATTTAAAAAATTATGAATGATCTCAAAGGCAATTGGCTTAAGTGCAAATTTGAGGGTTTTTTGAAATGGTTTCGTGGTGTATTCCTCATAAATTGGTGGATTTTTTATGAATGGAGGTTGGATTTCAAGAGGTGTTAATTTAGGATGGTGATGGTTGGGTGGTGGTTCTTCACATGATCTCGAGGACTTAGAGAATTCTTCATCTAGTTTTGAAGTTTCCACAAGATTGTGGTTCATATCTGCAATAGTAAGAATGTCATAAATTGATTCCATCGATAAGTCTTTAACGACCAAACTAAATTGAAATCCACTTTCCACTATAGATTTTATTCCCTCTTTTCCAAGCACTTCATTTTCTTTGTCCTCTCTACCTAGATCTTCATAAATTTTCTCAATGCCATTTTCCAAGTGTGTCGAGTTCAATACATGCTCTTGAGTTTCTTCTGCCGGAGTTTTTTCATTTATGGGTGATGATGAATTAAGGCATGTGAGAGAAACTGTGATTTCGAGCATATGGTCATCATCATAATATTTGGAATTCACACGATAGTCAAGTGGAGGATGATGGGGTTTTAACTGGTCATGAGTATCAGGATGGGCTTTAGCAATTGGCTTTGTTATAGTAACATCTTGTTTCTCTTTTCGGTTGGGTTCTGGACTGGTAGGAAGAATATTGGTCTCAGATGTGGCAAATTTTAAATCAGATTGGAGAAAACATGAGGTAGTTGCTATTTACTGAGTTAGTATTGTTTGCTTGACCATTTCCTAATAGAGTTGGTCTGTGATAGATGGTGGAGTGGGATATGAATTTAACTATTTGTGGTGGAACTCCATTAATTGTCGGCATGACTAGAAAACTCTTGAGTGTATAGGGTACTAGGAAAGTTTGAAAATTGAGGTACATAATCATAAGGATTTCCCATAGTAGACTCGAATTCGGTATATAATGGACAATGAGATAACAAGTGATAAGGACTACCGCAAAAAGAACAAAGTTCTGGGTTTGCATTGTAATTTCATGACGGTTGTGATGCATATTGATAAGTGCTCAAAAAGTGCAATTTAACCCTCGATTATGCCTCTTGTTTAGCCATCTTAGTGGACTAATAGTGTTTGTAAGTTATGTTTTATGATTCTACAGGTGAAAAAGAAAGTTTTGTGGAATATTAGAGAAAAATGGGTAAAACAGAGCAATTAAGAGCATTAAATATCACATGGAAAGCTCGTGGACAATCATGGAGAAGGCCAAGGAATTGAAGCTATTAAAGATGTGACTTTGACCTATTTTAAAGCCTATTTGGAAGCCCAAGGAAAAAGGATTCGTTGCTTGGACCAAAGCCCGCAAAAGAGGAAAGAAAGATGGAGCAAAAGAGGAAAAATAGAGTCTCGCGTCTGAGACGCGACTCTTGCGTCGGAGACGCATGGATCATGCGTCCAGATGCATGAAACGACACTATAGCCAATTCCTTCTCAATTTTAGAGACGAAGTTGGACTCTGAAAGAAGTTGATTTGTATTAGGAAACAAATGGCGGTTCAGAATGTTTCTAGAACTCATTGTAACCCCTATAAATAGAGGACCTAAGTGCCTCATGTAATTTACCAATTCACTTATACTCTTGTCTTCAGAACTTGAGGCAGAGAGAGATTAATAATAAAAGATTCGGTTTTAACTAGCTGAGTCTTAATAAATTAGTCTTTCTAGTCTTATGTTCTTCGACTCTTCTTCTTCTTCTCGTTCTTCGTGTTCTTTCTTTTTTATGGAAGGCTAATCTTCTCCTTCAAGGGAGGAGATGAAGTCGGTACTTAGGGTTTGTTGATTCTTTTGGTTCATGTTGTTCTTCAATCAACTTAGTTCTTTATGTTTTTAGTTATTAGTTCCAATTCCCAGACTAGGGGATGGAAGTATAGATTAAGGTTTTTATTTATTGCAATCGAATATCATGCTAGTTTAGGGTTGTATTTATTGCAATTGAATATTTATTAGTAACATGATTTTATTTATTGCAATTGAATACAATGCTAGAATAGGGTTTTATTTATTGTAATTGAATATTATACTATTATTCTCTACTTTTCTTCTAATTGTGTAGTGTTTTAGAGTAAGGGAAGTATTCCTTGTGTTTGCCTTAGATGGTGATTTATTGAATAGCTGCCCAAGCTCACATAGAAGGAAAGAAGATATTAGTAACATGAACATAGGAACAACCTTAAGTAGAGTTATTCATTAATGATGTTTCGTCCAAGAGGGCATCGACACTCGCTCGATTGCCTAATTGTAGTCTACTTGTGAGAACAACTATGAAGCAGAAGGTCATAGATCAAAAGTATTGGTGGATTCTAATATCTTGAATTCCCTCTCTTATAAATTCTCAATAGTTTAGTTAGTTTAGTTTAGTTTAGCATTAGAATCTACAATATCTATAATCATAGTTTTTAATCCCTCAAACCCCTTTCCAAATCAAATCGTCCTTCATATAAACATACACTTAAAAGTGGAACGATACCATACTCATCCTTTACTCATTGAGGGATAATTAGGTTTTGATACACTTCTATTTTGTTCAACGATCATCATCTATCTACATCATCCATATACCATCTCACACACAAAAAAGAGCGTGTATCAAATGGCCGCCGCCGCCGGGATATAATTAATTGTAGCTTTAGAAGCAGGTCAAATGGCACCGCTGCCGTTTTAAGTTGTTTATGTTTAACGTTTTCTTCCAAGATTAGAATTTTGGATCTTGAGGTAATTTTAGCCGCATCATCCATCCTTTTAAGAAAGAAAGAAGCTTGAAAAACATCTCGAAGACAAGATCTACCATCCAGGTTAGTCGAATCTTCATTCTTTTTATTTCATTCTTAGTATAGTTGCATCGTAGTTTAGTTTTATTTCATTCTTAGTATAATTGCACCATAGTTTAGTATTATTGTTTTCTAGTATATTTGCATTTATGATATTTTCAACAATTGAAGTTGTAAGCCAACACAGCGAAACATCAAACTCTAGTGTTTCTTGTCTGAATCTTGACAAATGGACTATCGTCTGTGAGCCGTGGTACTTAACCAATCCAAGTGATTCATCATAACCCTAGAAGAGACAGCTTTAGAGAACGGGCAAGATACTAGCTGCAAAGCCTAACCCAGTTGAAGGAAAGTAGTTTTGCATTTTAGTATAATTTAGAATAGTTGCATATTAGTTTAAGGGTTAGTTAGACTTACCCCCATTAGTAGTTGCATTAGTAGTTGCAATTTTCAAAAATATTAGTGATACCCCCATTTGAGTGATCTAACGGTTGATTTCTTCATCCTCGAAAAAAAAATTCATCTCGTAACCGTTGGATCTTGCAATTGGGGGGTATCACTAATATTTTTGAAAACCGGGGGGTAACACTAATTGCAACTAGTAATTGGGGGGGGGGGGTAAGTCTAACTAACATTTAGTTTAATTGCATTCAAGCATAGTAGGATAGGTTTTCGTCATTTTTGCATAGCATTTTCTAGTGTATGCCCCGTCGTCCATATCATTGTCCGGTAAGAATACAACAGTGGACAAGGTTCAACAACCGACTCACAAGATTTCTAGATGAGATTGATACAATGGGCGCACGCAATGATGGAGGTGTTATGAACCCTAATAATCTTGAAGCTATCCCACCCATGCAAGCACAACAGAGGAAGAAGTCGAGCGATTTCTATTCGCCAATCATTGGAGACCCACCCAGCAGTATTGTTTTTCCAAAGACAGAATCTAACCAGTTTGAACTTAGAGCAGCAGTAATCTCTATGCTTCCAAAGTTCAATAGTTCAAACAATATTCAGCCATATGTTCACATGAACAAATTTTTATCAGTCCTCAGAACTTTCAAGAACCAAAATATCAAAGATAAGAGTATCAAGTTGATTCTTTTTCCGCTCTCACTCAAAGGTAAAGCCTCTGAATGGTTAACTGCACAGCCGATAAATTCAATAGATAATTGGGAGAAGTTGAGAACAAAGTTTATGAACAAGTTCTACCCACCCTGTAAGATGATGCCATGCAAAGCCAGCCATCAACAATTTCAAAGGGATGGTGACTGAAGAATATCATCAAAGCTAGGAGAAATTCAATAATCTGCTAGTCTCATGTCCACATCATGGATACGACAAGAGCACACTGGCTCATTTTTTCTATCGAGGACTCTCGATGATGAACAAGTAGATGATACAGTCAATGCACAAAGGCAAGTTTACATCAATGGATGGAGAGGAAGCTTACAACTTTCTCGAGAATTTAGCTAAAGAAACACAACAATGGACTACTAGCAACGAGGATGTTGCTAGCATGGAGGGGGAGCCAAAGCAATTTGGTTACCAAGCACATGAACAAGTAGATCAAGAACTGAAGTCTACATTGGCCAGCCTGGCCACCAACATTGAAACTCTGAGTAAGAAATTCAACCAGTTCTCCATGAATCCCTCCAAGATCAACAAGTCTCAAGCTAAATCTCTCCCAGTCATGCAAGCTAGCCGATACTGCAAAGTTTGTTTGGACACTTCCCATGCAACTCTAGAATGTCCTGGTTACTATCAACATGCATCAGTTGGAGAGTACAATATAAATTCATTTCAGAGGCCCAACCAAGGTGGTAATAACTTTCAAGGTAATTATTGGAGACAGAACGCTGGACCCCAAGGTTTTCAAGATGAAAGTTATATTCCACAGACAAGTCAAGCTTCACAATTGGTTCCTCAACAACAATTATACTCTCAGCAGAATTCCAGTACAAGCGTAGAGTTAGTGCTTGATCCTAGGAGAAATTATGCCGCACCTACCAACCTGGAGAATGTTATTACTTTGCTATCACAGAAAAATCAGAAGTTTGAAAGTGTTATAGAACTTCTTGCACTGTCTCAGCTCAATCTCCAGCAATCTCAAGCAAGTCAATGTTCTAGAATGGAGTCTCTAGAGGCTAAGGTCGACCAACTCACTACTGCTTTGTCTATAAAGACACAAGCCACTCAACCTAGCTTATTGGAACCGATATCGAGGAGTGAAGATGTATACCACATTGGGACAACTTCTAGTACTAATCACCTCCATGATCATGTCAGCTTAGTTACTACTCTCAGATCAGGATTGAAGATAGACAACAAGGTTGACTTACCTTCTCATGATGACATTGCTACAGAGCAATTGGTCAAGATTTCAAATGAAGTTCAAAAGGAAGTGGGGGAAATCCTTTCCATTCCAATTTGTCAAGATGACCAAAACAAGATATGCAAGAATGCCAAGAAGAAAGAAGAAGAGCGGACATTATGTCGATGTGTTTGTACCAAAGGCACCTTTTCCTATGTTTTTTTGCTCAAAGCAAAAAGGACAAGCAATTTTTAGAGATGAAGGAGGCATTTGAGAAAGATAACATCAATATCCCCTTTCTCAAAGCGATCAAATAGTTGCCATCATATGCCAAATTTTTGAAGGATGCATGCAACCGAAAGAGAAGTACTCATGTTCCAAAGCGAGCGTTTCTAGCTGGACAAACAACATCTATTATCCATCAGCAAGCTCCAGTCAAGCTCAAAGATCTAGGAAGTCCTACAATATCATGCAAGATAGGAGAAAAATTCACGGGTAATGCTCTTTTAGACCTTGGTGCTAGTGTTAATCTCTTGCCATACCATGTGTACCAAGCATTGGGCCTGGAGAACCTAAAGCCTACAAAAGTCAAATTGAAGTTAGTTGACCGTTCTACCAAGATTCCCAGAGGCATAGTTGAGGATGTTCTTGTTCAAGTAGCCGATTTCTACTATCCAGTGGATTTCATTGTGATAGACACCCAGGAGGCCTTTGATAAAATTCCAATTATTCTCGGCCGACCTTTCCTCGCTACTGCAAAAGCTTTGATAAATTGTCACAACGGTGAAATGAAGATCAACTTTGGTAAGATGTCCATGGACATAAATATCTTTCACCTGTTGCATAAGGATTGTGATGACACCGAAGGTGGAGAGGTGTACTTCCTTGATAGCATGATACAAGAATCCTTCCCATTCGAAGATACAATTGAGAGTGCTTAATATACAGAAAACTGTGATGAACCTGAGAACCATACCATAGAGGCGTTGCTAGCCATGTTCTTGGAATCTCTGTAGAAAATTAAGGATTTAAGTGAGAGTATCATATCTTGAGAAGATGAACTCTACATTTGAGGATAAATAACAGACTTCTGCCCAGAAAAATCAGTTGCTAGAGAATCAGCTTAAAGAAGTTTTGGAAAAACAACAGAATCGAGAAACTGAAATGAGTCTTCTGAAGCAGAAAGTGGACCATATTGATAAGAAGAATTGCATTGATGAAGCTTCTTCTACACCATCATTGTCTGAACGAGAGAAGTATGTGAACCAGTCTACCACCCACTTTGAGTGCAGTCAGCCAGACATCCATTATCATTACTGTTGTGGTAAAGGGCACATCAGATACTATTGTCCTGTTAGAAAGAAAAAATTTCATCAATCTTCTACACAGAGGAACCACAAGGCTTATCACACAATCATCAGACCTAAAATAGTTCAAGGTAGAGAAGCAACTTCACCAGCAATCTTTCCAGCTTTTATCAAGGAGTATTTTTGACAACCTACAAGGTGAGACCTCCTCGTCCTCCAAACATTAGTCAGATTTGGGTAAGAAAATATGATCTCCTCACTCCAAATTGATAATGCATGATATATACTCTTAGGATCTGTCTTAGATCAAAAAGTATTGGTAGATTCTAATCTCTTGAATTCCCTCTCTTATAAATTCTCAATAGTTTAGTTAGTTTAGTTTAGTTTAGCATTAGAATCTACAATATCTATAATCATAGTTTTTAATCCCTTAAACTCCCTTTCCAGTCCTGTCATTCATATAAACATACACTTAAAATTGGAATGATACCCTACTCATCCTTTACTCATTGAGGGATAATTAGGTTTTGATATGCTTCTATTTTGTTCAACGACCATCATCTATCTACATCATCCATATACCATCTTATAAACACAAAAGGAGGCAAGGTCACATATCGATAAGACATGAATGCTCAATCAATGATGATGCACAAATAGTAGAAATTTTTTTTTTTTTTTGGATTTTTGAAAATATTTGTTTAGTCTATAGATTACTATGCCCTGTTCAAAGGAACAATTGGGCACGAGACTAAGATGTCTCTACTACACGGCTCAGAATAGTAGGCAGTCACTTCACCAAGTGGTGTGCTACCAAGAATCTCACTCACGATAAATCTGGGGGAGGGGAGTGAGGAAGGTAGTTGGTCCACTAGAATCTGGTAACTGATTACTCTAAATCCTCGTGGCTATATTTTTGTCCTTTTTTGGAGGAGTGTTACTACTTTGGGCTTTAGTTGATTGATTTTATTTTTTTTTTTTTTTTTTTTGTCTAGGGCTTCAAGAATCAAGCAACGTCCGATTTATCTACATTGGGGAATGACTTCCCAATGGTTGTTATGTGGCTCGGGTTCAGCCTTATGCGTGAATGTAAATTGCAGTGCGGAAATTAAATTTCAAACAATTACGTAAACATGTTTGAATACACAAGGTATCCTCTTACATGGGCTTCGAGGAGGTTTAGAATTTACCTATCAAGCCGTGCTTACATGCTACTTGAGGAGAAGACAACTTTGGTTGGCGCGTGATCTGAGAATCAGCTGGCCCAATCGTTCGAGCTTTTCCTTGTTTTAAGTTACAAAAAAGGTCCACTTGAAAAGCCCACAATTCGGGTTTTTGATAATTAAACAACTTTGCCTTCAAGGGCCCAAAACATAAAAGTAAACTAACACTATACTAATCTAATAGATTAACTAGTTTAGATATATTATCTAGATTAACTAGAGCTAAACTTAGTTAGAGTGTTGATTACCAAGTTGATTTAAAGTGTGTGAGAGTATGATTCACGACTCGCCTCGCACACTTGAACATCTCAAGGCAATAAAAACTCTAATCTCTTGGTAAGTTTAGAACTTCACCCAAGTGTTCGCTCATGTTCATCCATATAATCAATCAAAAACTCATATTTTCTAAAAAAAAAAAAATTTTATATCTCTATCTATTACAAACAAGTTCTACTGATTTATACTACTCTATTAAAAAATCTGAGTTTCACAGTACAACCACACACGAAAAACAACTTAACTGTGAAAAAACCAAGTATCACTGTGTGGGCCTGGGCTCGAGGTCGCCTGCCGGCAAGGGTGCGGTCGCTCATGCAGTCGCTTGTTGGGTTCTGGCCAAGTCCGGTTGTTTTTTAGCTGCAGCTTCAGCTCTTCTCCTGCATGTTGATCTCGAACTTGGATTTGCAAAAAAGCAAGTCAATAATGAAAAACATGTTTTATAGCTGAGGGAAAGAAGCCATCTTAACAACAAGCTTTCACAGTTCAAGAAAGAGTCGAAGCTTTCCGTTTCTAGAATAAGTGCAAATGTGAGTAACTGCAAACATTATCTTATTCATCATTATTTATAGCTGATTGTTCTTGTTCTAGTCATTAGTTCCAGTTCACAGGTGTTGGGTTTTTTTTAGAAACTGATGGTTTTCTTCTTAATTTTGGTGAATATGTGTGTCTGCAACCATCGATTTCTGAATATGTGTGTCTGCAACCATCGATTTTTCAGAAATCGATGGTTTCATCAGCTAGCTAAAAAGAACAAGAATCGGTTTTTTAGAAATAAAAATGTTCTAACACACCAAAATTGCTAACATTAATTAAATTTTATTGACACCGCCAAAGAATATGTTACGCGTGTGATTGTGTTGACAGCAATTACAACATCTTTTCTAGTAGATCAAAAGAATGAATATTAGATTTTAAAAGGAGATAGGGAAGGGACATTAGATTTTGTAGTAGATAAAATAAGTATGTGTACGGGACCTAGATGCCCAAGTGGATTTAAACAAGTTCTTGCATAGGCTGATATAGGCCTATAGAAGACGCCTCCCAGCATTGCTAGCATCAGACATCAGCAAAAACATAGTGTTGAAAAAATGGGACGACGGTGCATATTCGGTCGGGCATCACTTAGTTGGCTGCCATTGAACTTTAACAATATGAGTCGACAAATGTGATGCTTCATTTGGTGTTGGTTCTATTGGTTTTTTATATTAGTTTGTTTTTTAGAAGCTCCATTTTGTGCCTTATCTAACGTAATTAGTTGAAGTTTGGTTGCAATGTAGATGTAAACATTGTAGATGCAATCAGGTTCTCATAGACACGAGGATCATACGAAGTCCCGTGTTTGCCTGATAGGCACTACAAAAGCAACTGAGGTGACGAGGATATACCTTTAGCTAAATCTAAAGATGTGAAAGGGTATGCTCTAAGTCACTAATGTTCAATATACTTTCCATCTTTCTGTATCTAGCATGTGTTTCATGTTGTGTGCCAGTATTGGAGTTTTGTCGCTTGCTTCATTGGTTATGTGCAATTAATCTGCGAAGGCTTTTACTCGTATATTTAACATGTTCCTTGATATTGAATATAGGAAATATCTCAGGTTCAAGGGGCATGATACTGATCCCCAAGTAATCCATAGGTCTGAGGTAATTACCTTGTCTGTTCCACTTGTTTACCAGCATAATCACTTCAAAATAGAAAGTGGCACAAGAACTTCAACTAGTGAATGAACACAGAGAAGTTGTCATCACGCCGTGTAGTTACATCGCGCACTGTGAGTCTATTTTAATGTACATCTGCGACTGGATGTTGACTATTATATTATCACAGGTCAGCCTAACCTTCAAAGTTTCAATGGATTTGCAATCAGCTTTTATGTGGAACACAAAGCAGGTATATATTGTGGTTTTAATATAGGAAGATATATTTCTTTTATTCACTCCCTTCATCTTGCACTTTAGAGTTTAGCTAAATTTATCTGTTTATTAACTTTTGAATGCTTAAGAATTATAAAGTAAGCTTTTTAAGCAGATGCTCGGGGAACATAAAAAGAAAAAGAATAAGAAAATGAACGTATAAAGTGTATATCTCAATACTACCAAGAAGTATTGCTGCCAAATAATGTTTTACGCTTGTGCAATTAAACTTGCCTCAACATGCATATTTATTTATTTATATTTCTTTAGTGGTACATTTTAACTATGGAAACATGAGTACCAGTAAGTTCACTTGTGTGATTCACTTTGTCCAGTGTGTGATCCGCTCCATTCTTGAAAACTTTAAATCATATAAGAGCCACACCAATTTAAGCTTAAAAGGTTTATCGAAAGAGGTTCAATCATTTCTGTTTCTTGAACTCGAGCTTCTATTGTTTGGGTTGAGAAAGGGACTAGGGTATAGGTGCATGTATCTCTATATTATGCTATGAGTTGTAAGACAGTCAATGAATGAAGAAGTTCATTCTATATGTTCTGGTCAGCTTGAAGATAAAATTTCATTGAGATAGTGTTTGCCTGATGTCCAATAACAAGGTATTAACTCACTCTTTTTTTGGTCCAGGTTTGATTAGCTATTTTTTAAATGCTAAGTAATGTCATGGCTTCCTTAATGCTTAAGCCTGTGGTTCAGGTGCAACATTCCTCAAGTAGCAAATTATATCAGTCGGATGGCAGAAATGGCCAATACACTAGTAATCTATCCACAACAGATCGTGCAAAAGTGAAACCGATCTCCTCCGCCTCTAACTATGCTTGAATGGAAGAACCATTCCATTGGTTAAACGGCCACCGAAATTCGGCTGAAAAATGGGATGCTTTGCTATCTGAGACATGGTCTTGAGGGAGATTCCTAGGTAGAGTAAGAAACGGGTACTTCTTGCGAAAACGAACAAGAAAATAAATTTTCAGTCATGGATTGAACCTTCCTAACTCTTTCTGGATTATGGTATTATTTTCTGGTCTCCAATCATGAATTGTTTTTTATCCCATGTAGGTTGAAGCAATGCTAGATAAAACCATCAATGCTATGTCAACTGTGTTCATTGGAGCATCAGGCTCGACATTCACAGAGGACATACTCCGACTCCGAAAAGATTGGCATACAAGTTCAGTTTGTGATGAGTACCTTTACCAAGGCGAGCAACCCAACTTTATAGCAGACACTGAATGAAGATGCTTGACAGGTCAAGGATTGTAATTTGGAATGGCTGGCCATATGCTCCAACCCACATATTTCATCAAGACTGGTATGGTTGAGTTCCGCTGATTTACTTCATGTTGTTGTAATTTGTAACTTAGTGGAAGTGTATAGTATCTCTCAGTATATGTTCTTCCCTGGTGTGCTACTTATAATTGAGCCAGAAAGTAGCTTGTCAATGCTTTTGTGTTTTACCTGCTTATAATTTTGAATTGTGCCATCTGGACATTGATGTTTAACTTATGCACCATTTAAAATTGTTAGATTGGATGAAGACTTGAGCTTTCTATATTAGCTTTCCCATTGTCCTTCTGGCTAAGTGACTTTCTTTGCCTCTGAAAATGCAGCAGGGACAAATTGGAAAGGCATCTTGCAGATGGCATGGATGGTTACATACAATGGCTGCGCCGCTATAAAATATGATACTAAATTTGTCTGTAGAGGTATGTTAGCATGAATTCCTAAAAAAATGTGATCTTTTTTTTTTTTTTTTTTTTTTTTTTCGGATCCCTTTTTGTCATGTTGATTTGTTTGTTTTCCTTGCATGAAATACCTTGTGTTCATGAGTCACCATTTTGTGTGCCTGTGTTGATTAATTCCTAGGTTTTATCTATTCCTCCTGGGAAATGATATGTATCCTTATTAGGGAAATCCTCCTCGGAAAATATATAGATTCATTACACATTTGTAGTTTGATATGCTTTTCAGTAATCTAGGAAACTAAAATGTATATTGAAAATGTTCACTTAATAATTTCATCTCTTTGAACTTGTTAGGTTGATTGCATATTCTTTCTTTGCCGAAGGTTAGAGCAGGAGCTGAGATGGTATTGTTATCACTATTCGTTATTATGCTATCAGTGTAACTCTAATTTGCAGTGATAGAAGTTTCGGTATTCTCCTACATTTGTTATGTTTGTCTAAATGAGCTGATCAATTCCTTGATTGTTTTGTTTATTGAATATTTGTTTGATGATTGCAAGGTTCACAAAATTGAAACTTTATTGTTGTTATCACTACTCGTTTGAACGGGTAAGTTTCTACGAACATGAGAATTATATCATCTTGAATCTGTACATTTTTTTTTCTCGAGTCCTTCATATGATAGTGTTAAACTCGCTTTCACGGCAATTCTTACATAATAGTTTCAATGATAAATAGCTTACTAGATACTTAAACCTTGATGTTTTCAGTAGTGCCCTTTGTGCTAATTATTTGATTTTAGTGTTTAATATATGAATGCTATTATTAGGTATCTGGCCATAAGTAGTCTTGTACAATAACTTCCAGGTTCATTCAGATAAACCGAAGTCTACACTTGCTGGAGTGGAGCTGCACTGATAATGCTCCTGCCATGTTGTACGTTTGCCTATGCTAGTATGCTTTGGCTAGCTGCTGCTTCCATCTCTAGAAAATAAATTCTCGAGACTTTTTATCCTCATGAAAGGTTGTGCGACTCAATGAAAGACCAAATTGCATAAAGGTGATGAAGATAGGAATTTCAAAGCACAAATTGGTTTTTTTTCCCATTATGTTTATAATGCCTTAATGTGTACTTTAAAAGCCTAGTTATTTATTGACAATCAACAGCTTGAAAACATTGTAAATTTTGGAAAACCAATGTATAATATATCAAATTTTCAAATGTGTTGTTTTAGTATGCTTTAGTGTGTTTGTGTAATTGATTTTATGATATGAGAACCATGTAGTATTAGTAGCGGTGTCGGGGAAAAAATAAGTTCTACCAAAAAAATTAATTATTTAAAAAAAAAATTACTTTGAACAAATACGACGGCGAATATTGTCGTTACTTGACTTCCCTAAGACAATACACCACGAAAATGCGTGTCCTAAACTTAAGACAAAAATTTACGACGGTTCAGTACGTTCTAGATTTGAAAATAGGTAGTTCCAACAAAAAGGCAATTTGCGACGGTTTTGAATGTCCTATAATTAACGACAGCTTTAAGTGTCGCAAGACCGTCGCATTTCTAATTCGCTTTACCACGCATTTTCCCGTCGACAGGGCTATTCGCGGTGAACTCTAGGACACTATTTCCCGTCGTAAATCTCAATTTAGGGCGGTAATATCCGTCGTTTATGGCCTTTTCTGGTGTAGTGACAATGAAATAAATCAACGAAAATTAGAAAAATAAGAAGTGAAAAGGTAAAAGTGATGCTTCCTTCCTTAGATGCTCAATCAAGCATTCTTGCTCCTTCAATCCATGACGGCGGTGCCATTTGAAGTTATGATAGTGGGGAGTATTTCATAGTGTTTTGAAGTGAGGTTCACTATAGATTGTTTAGAGTTTGAATGGTAGGGAGTTTTAGAAGGAAGGAAGGTAGAATCTTTAGTTTAGGACTTGTATTGATTAACTAGTTTATAAAGAACATTGAAAAACTTAAGTTGTTAATGATTGAAAGAACACAAACTTGAAGAAATGAAATTAAAATATTGAACAAGAACAACAAAGAAAGATGATTGATTGATTGAATAACAAAAGCAAATAACAATATTGAAAATGAAGAACAATAAAGTAAATGACTTGAATGAAAAAAAGACTATAAATTAAATCCTACATGACACTAGAATAAGTCTAGGTGCATTCTCTCTCCCTAACTTTTAGTTCTTATACTCCTACTTTATGCAAATGATTGATTTGCCCTTCTCCATTACATTTGAAACACCTTACCCTTTGCTTTATGCTTTTTCTTTTTATTTCTTCTTGATCAAGATAGGTTTTAGAGAAAGCATTCTTTTGTGTTAAGGACATCTATCTCTGGTCTTTTGAGTTGAGGACTTGATTTTCAGCTCTTTGGTTCTGAGTCCTTGACCTTTGGTGCTAAGACGTAGCTTTTATGATAAATGGTCTGAATTTCTCTGTAACCTGAAAAATGCAATAAAAGCCATGAGTTGTCTTTTCATTATGCGTAAGAAAGGGCTGCAATGCAATAATGTAAGGGTAATAAAACGCACATTTGGGAGCTGATCATGTCCCACTGGGCTTGATTGACCATGCTAGACAACTGTGAAGAAACCAATTGTTTGTGACTATTGCAATCGAATACGACTTCACCCAAAACTCACTCCCATATTCTGCATAATAACACATGAACTATCTATCTATATATACAACCCCAAAGTCAGTTGACCTAGAGTTACCTTGAGCTGAGCAATCAATCTTAACACATCTTTAATTTGAATGTTAAATTATTTTTATGCCAATCATTCTCTCGGTACTTTAGTATGTTTGTTGCTAACTAATTCCCATCTTATTAGTTAAAAATAGGCATAAGATTCAAGTATTATTATTTTTTCTACTATCTATCACAAACTCAAGTCCTTCATACACTCTAATATAGTATCATGTATGTTGGAGAGTTAGTTCAGTAACCATTCTTTGCAACAGACAAAGGCTTGGTCGCAATCAAGCCTTTAAAAACTTCAACTACATGTTTTCAATCTAAAACAACATGGCAATTACATCGTCGCTTTTATCGCTATCCTCTTACCACCAAAAGCATAGTTTGTAATTGCTATAACACATTTGAGATTGAACCGGATAACCTATAAGCTAAACATTAGACCTCCATTCAATAGACCACATCACTGCTTCAACTAAAAATGCTAGAAAGTATATACAATTTCAAACATACACAACAAACTAAAAATCCGTGTATCACACTACAAACCCAATACTAAACCATGTCGCATCACTTCACATTTTCACCAAAGCACAACTATGCATATCATACAACATTTCAAATATGTTTTTAGGTTGGAAAGAAAAATATATTCTAGACAAATCGAAGGGCTGGAGCACACAACTGTACAATTTACTTCATATATATAAGATATATGAAACATAACAAAAAATACTACAATGGCTACAAATGAGTAGAGGAAATTAGTTACATAGTGCACATATATAGCCACTGCATATACTAATATCTTGTACTATATAAATGTCTAAATCACATAGTTCTTGAGCAGCAACATCAAAAACTCCCTTGACATGTCCGTGAATCAAACTTGGTATAGCAAAATCCTTAAGCACTTTTTCTTTCATCTTTCTTGGCAAGACATACTTCAAGGCCACAACTCCTCACCTAATACGAACAAAGAACCACCTTAGCTAAAGTCAGAAAAGAATATCAAGTGTTAATAGTTTCAATAACATTCCATATTGCTTTTAAGTTTGAGGTTGCAACAGCCAAACCATTGGACTTGCTCTTATAGAATAGTAAAGAGTCTCACTTGAGTAAATTGCAATGTAAAAAGATTATATATTGCAACGACTAAAATAATCAAAGCAAGCAATGGAAAAGCGTCATGCAACAACCAAAGAAACTATAAACCCTAAACTTAGCCATCTGAGTATCTAACTAATAAGTAATCAAGTTTAAGCTTTTATAGAAAGAGAACAAACATGTCTCTTTGACAGAGTATTATTGTCCTAAAAGCATAGTAAAACGGGTTCAAACTTTCAACGTCTAATTGAAGGGATTGTTAATATAAGGGTTGAAAAACAAAAAACCTTGGGTGGGGAAGATCGCAAGGTTGTCTTTCAACATCAACAGCTTCTTAGAATCTCATATGGACAACTATAACTCATTGTATTTTCCGGCTATATAAACTCGAGGCATAAGCTTTATAGGCCCTGAGTGATTCATAGGCTCCATACTTCGAAATTGGTCTTAATACAATATTATGATCTACTGTTGTCAACGACAAACTCACAACTCCACAAACTATCATTGAAAGATATCATATGAACTATCATTGCCTCATATAGTGCACATTTCGCAACAAAACATGAGAATTATACTGTTATAGCCGCATAAAACTATAGGATTAAGGTTCAAACATGTACTTGCATTTGACACCCCAATTGAGTAGGATTAAACTTTGAAATTTAGAATATTGACACAATGATGTTGTTAGAACAATGGCTTAGCTAACCTCATATGAACCGCCAATCAATACCAAAATAGAATAAAATCAAACAGTATATAGCAAGACAAAGTGACAAACCAAGCGGATTTTTTTTTGGAAGGAGCAAGGAACTATCTTAACAATGCCATAAAGTCATATGACTTTGATAGTTGATAACTAAGATTTGATAGATGTAAAAACAGTGTTTCTACAATACTAAATCATGCTAATCATTCAATATTCTACTCTCTAAACATGTGTTGATATATAGGATTAATCATTTTTCTATCCACTCTTGTTTGCATGTACTTGTAAACGAATCTAGAATAGACTACTATTAACTAATGATGAGCGTAATATGATATGAAAACAGTAAACTAAGATGTCAAAATAGTGAATTAAAGATATGAGAAAGGATTAGAGAGGGGTTAATCCACCACACGATTCGATTGGCTATTAGTTTAGTCATCAAATTGCCTTTCTTGATCCCTAGTAAACAACCTACATCTCTATAGTCATTGTTTGACTAACATGAGAGATTAGCACCCCCACAAATCTCTTTGATGGGTTTTTAATCTCTAGTTCTCCGTTATGAGCTCTATCTCTAGACACTCACAACGAAGAACTTGAAGTTATTATGAAAAACAATAATAAAACTAACTACTACTCATCCTCATGTGGCTTCATAAACCCCCTCTAATGGAGGTTTAGCCTTGTGTCATCGGATTTATATGAACTAAACAATTAATAGAAGACATAATGTAAAAGACAAGAATTTAATTGAAGAACTAAAGTTTTTTATTGATAGGTTCTAATGGAGGCTACAATTATAAAACTAATTCTAACCCTAAACTAAACTAAAACTAAACTAAACTAATTAGAGACTAAGGGGAGGAAAGAAGGAGAGGATAATCGAGTTTAGCCTTAACCCTCTTTATATAGGAGAGGGTTGGGGTTATATTTTCGTGTATGGGCCAAAAAGGAGGACTTTGGGCCTCTAATGTGAGCTCAAAGTCCATTAGGTTAAGTCTAAAGAGGTCACAACTGTTAGAAATTACTTTAGTGCCATTTTCGTCCACTTTTATAGCTCTTATTAGGGCAAGGCTGGATCCATTAGAAAGCTTATTCTGAGTCGGTCATTTTGACATAAAGTAGGCTCTAGTCCAAAGATATGCCCATTTGAAGTTCTGATGGCTTTTCGTCCTTTATATGCCTGAATTGACTTTGACTTTTCAGCTTTGACTAGGCTTGAAAATGTTTTTTCTTCTTGATTCTGGGGCTTTAAACATAGATCTCTCTCAGCAATCATCTGGACTCATTTTCCATGCAAAATGATATCTTTAAGCACATAAACAGCTTCAAGACCTGAAATACATAAAAACACGTAAACAATACTAACTCTTATTTATTATAAACAACATAATTGGCCTAAATGTAATACTATTAAGGGGGTTTAAACTACACTTTTGGGTGCTTATCAATAGTCATTGTAGTAGGCTCTTCATTTGCTCTTTTAAAGAATAAAAAAAGAATTTGATAAAACAAATGCAAATCTATGTCTCTCGACAAATTCATCACTCATGGAAAAGAATAAGAATATAAGATACTAAAAATGTGTTACTTTAATAAAAAAAAATGAAGTAGGTGCGAAATAAAGAAAATATAAGGGGCTTCTTTAAAAGAAAAGTCATGTCACCTAGCTTATGTTGGGTGTTATTTAAACTTTATATTGTTAATGAAGGTGAGGAAACTTTTAAGGGTTAACAAATACTTTTGTCACCAATTGGCATAGGCTCTTATGGAGATGATAGATAGCTATATTGGGTTCTACCTAAATGGTGATAACGTTTATTTATTGGGAATGACCAAATAACTAACACTTTACCTCCTACTTTTTTTTTATTGGCATTTACCTCGTACTTTAGTTAACATTCAAAGGCCATTCATATCAACTTTTACACCATCTAACCAGCTTCCATCTCCAATGTCACTAATTTTCTCTTACACCTTTAGCTACAATAACCAACTACTCTTGAATCTCCAACTAAGGTATTAGTTGGTCATATTGATACTCATCTACATGAGTCAACCACTTTAACATCTCACTCAATACCTTCCAACCATAGTATGAGACATTTTCCGAAGCATGGGATAAATTCTTTGACCTACTCCATTCATGTTCTCACCATAAACTAGAAAAATCCACTTTTGTCCAATGTTTCTTCAAAGGTCTTCTCCAAGAACACAAAGTAACCCTCGACATCATGAGTAATGGTAATTTTTTAGATAGATAGAGGTGCAATCGAAACCTTAACCTTTCTTGAAAACCAAGCTGAAAACGAGTACCCATTGGGGCAACATAAACAATTCCAGAATAGCCCAACCAAGTATATCTAAGGCTAGTGGTATTTTTGAGATGAAATCCGATCCTAAAATCAAAACTTTAATCGAAACCCTCACAAGAAAGATAGATGCCATCACAACCAAACAAAAATACCAAACCCCTCATCCTGCCATGAACATAAATATCTCACCATGCAATTTCTGTCTAAGCTTAAATCATATATATGTCACCTGTCCCTTGATCACAACCCTATCATCACTTCAACTATAAGAAGTATGTGCTTTCAATGTATCAAATGCACCATGGAGACAACATCCAAACTTCTCATGGACTAACATTCCACAAAACCAACTACCTCCAGGTTTTAACAAACCACCAAATACATTCAGGCTAGGACAAGGACAAGATACCTATAACAATCAGAACAGAGCATTGGTTTTATCCCATTTTAACAATAACTATCAAAACTCACCTATCAACAACTAAAGATACCTAGTTCCCATTACACCAACAACTAGTGTTCAAACAGATAAACCCACCGAAATAATGTTATCTGTCATGCAATAACAAACCCAAATCCTAGCATCCATGCAACAATCTTTGAACTTGTTAGCCCCCAAGACAAAACCCATAAATGTGTGCTCCCGGAACAAGCTATTCCAAACCCTATACTAACAAACATAGCCTTTGAAGCAACAAGTGATGTGAACGAAGCTGGAGCGCTAAAAAATCTTTCATGATCATCCTATCTACAAGCATTAAATCCTCTTTTCCTAGATGTATTCCTTTCCCATTCCTTTCCCATTCCATTCCATCTTTTGCTTTAAAGGGAATACATCAATAAGGTAACTGGACCCTCCATTCGGAGCCTTAGTCCACGTATATCTCGCATATTCTTTGTAAAACATATTTTACTTGTCGTTTAAGTAAGTGCGAACCTGTAGAGCGGGTATACAATTTTCTTTTTCTTTATTTTATATTTCTTTTTCAAAACAGTTGTTTTCTCTATTTTGTTAATGCTAGATTCTCGATACATCAATAGTTATCTGATTTTTCAAAAACAAAACGAGCAATAGATTTTACACAAACCAACCCTTAGAACAACGCAATCTAGGGGCGGTTTGAGATAAGTTTTGCTTACTAAGGGTCGCTTATATCACCGAGCTATTCACACGGGTCAGGACATTCCATGTCTTGCGCAGTAAATCCCCCCAACTCGCATAGTTGAAGCTCTGTCTGTCTAGATTGGGTTCGCCACAAAGCCGACATGAAAGTTGCTTGAGATTTTCTGTTATGGTTTGTTTTTCATCACAGCTTTTTGAGTACGAGTATTTTAAAACTTCTCTCCATAGTTTTCAAAACTATAGGATATAAAAATGAAAGTTATACGCCTCGGAGTAACCAAAATAATACTGGATTCACGTATAATTTTATCTTCTTGTCAAAATCTCTATATGGTTAGAGATATCTTTTGCTTGAGAAAATCAACTAAAAAAAAAGACTAGACATTTCCAAATGATAATTAAACAAATAGAGTAACCCAAAGTGATACTATTATCTGTTTAATTCTATCTTTTGCCTCCACCTCTTTACTTGTCTCGAGAATCTGACGTTAAAAGACTTAAACTTGTACAAATTTTCAAAAATTCTTTATTTCTTAAAAATCTTTCCCCTTCTTAATCTCTCTATTTCTAAAAACTTTCAAAAACTTAAAAAAAAATGTCTTTTATAACAAACAAAAACCCTCAACCAAGTAAGGCTAGATGGATAAGTTTTAATGATCGTGTGCAAGCACTTCCTAGAGAACTGCAGCAGAAGATATAGACACATATACCGAAAATCATTCCTGGTTTAGGTAAGAATTCATACACATGTAAGAGACGAGCTATGAGAGAAGGCTGGTGCTCGAACTGTCAAACAACTACTTGCCTTGGTCTTCAACCTTATAGTGAAAATTCAGTTTTCAAGGTTTTCATGTGTCAGCCACCGGCTCATCGAGCACAGCTGAGGAGAGTAATCCAACCATCTGGTTGGGATTAACTCAAGTTTTCAAAAACTTTTAAGTCTTGGGAATCTGACTTAAAACGACCCACCTTTTTAAAAATTTCAGTCACACTTATTCAAAACCCAAAAAAATTAATTAAAATTTTCCTTCTGTTGTTTGTACATATTTCCCTACAGTTATTTTTTGTTTCTTTCCCTTATATGTTTTTCATCCACCATTGGATATGAGCATACCCTATACCGTTGCATAGCATTTTTGATGCCGATCGTTTTAGTACCTTATGGGTCAAGATCGGACAAGTAATGAAACGCAGATCGGCTCTTAAAGTTGGCAAGGCACTCAGGACAAGATCAGAATTTCCTGATTTCATTTGGGCTTGGGCCAAAATTTCGTTTTAACTTAAAAGGCATGTGCCATCAACCTATTTCACCCACATGACCACCCCTCTTCAACTCGCGACCGTCCATGGACGAAATTCACCCTATTTCGCCCATGTACTGAGAAAATGGATTACTTCACTGAAGATGCCACTCGACAGTTCACTCAGCCCATGAAATTCACTTCCTCCATGGAGACCAGAGGATTCTACATCAGCACATCCACCAGCTTAGGCAAACACAGGGAGTCATCATAGCAGAACAACAAACCTTAAAAAGGAGCAACAGTCTTTTCAGCAGGAGCAACGAAAATTTCAGCACAGTGTCACTAGAACACTACAGAGCATTAGAGATGCGCTCCCGCGTAGTGATAGAAACGTTAGGACCCAACACCATCAAGGAGAAGGATCTTCTAGATGTCGAAACGAGTCACGCATGGATTCTGACTAGGAATTTCCCTAGTGTCTGTATAGTGTGATATTTTTATTTTTATTTTTCTTTCTTACATGTATGATGTTAAGTATAAGTTTAATTATATGTTTAATATTATATGCTTGTTTTATTTGTTAATTTGTGGAATTTGGTATATGAGTAGAAGGTAATACAAATACATCATACCAAAATTTTCCATTTTTCTTTTTTGCATGTTTTCAAAAATACAAAAACCCAAAAATATATTCATAGTAGAATAATAATCCTTAGTACAATAAACCATGTATTTCTCGTTCTAGATCAAACAACTGACGCCCCAAACTTATTTGGGGGTGGCATATTCTCATAATAAATAATAGAATACATGTGTATCGCCATTTTTGCTCATGTTTCTATGGTAATCTCTTTCCTTATCTCTTCATACTTTGAGGACAAAACATTTTCTATTTGGGGGTGGTATAGTAATATTTTGCAAAAACTAGGCATTTTCCTATAGTAGATATAATATTATATTTCTTCTTTTCTAATTTTTTTTCAAAAAAGACCAAAAATATTTTTCTGTTTAGAATTAAAAAGTCTTGTTTCCCTTTCTATGATGAATAAAAAGTTTAGAAGTCTCATTATAGTAATAAAGTAAGGATTCATTCTTCGAACTTAGACTAATATACATACAATAGTTTCTGCATCTTTTCATGAATGACATGCATCAGCATTTAATCGTTTATAGTAGTGAGTTTCCGAGACCAAGGTTAGAACAATTAAGTTTCATATCCTGTGAGAATCTAGCCAAAAGCCTCGTCTGAATGATTATTGAGTGATGACATAAAGGATGTGATAAGAGCCCAAAACTATAGTTTTAACCCTTTAACAATATTACTTTTTGACCAATTATGTGATTAATAAGTAAGAGTTAGTATTGTTATTGTGTTCTTGTGTATTTCAGGCATTGGAGTCAAATATGTGAAGAAATGTGTCCCTTTTGCGAGATAAAGGAGCAAAAGTTGGTTGCCAAGAAGCTCTATGATTAAAGGCCAATATTCAAGGAGAAAGAGCCTTTTTAAAGTCCGGTCAAAGTTGAAAAGTCAAAGTCAACGCGGGTAGAAAAATAGCGCACAAAAGTCAACAGAACTTCTGCAGACCGTATCTTTGGACTCAAACTTCGGAATTGGACATACCATACGTCAAAACAATCGACTCGGAATGATCTTTCTAATGGTCCAAGCCTTGACCCAATCAGAGGAGCAAAAGTGGACGAAAATACTATTGAAGTCATTTCCAGCTGAAAACCCCTTTGTGGACTGAAGTAATGAGGTTTTGGGCTCAATTTTCCAGCCCAAAACATGGCTCCTAAGCCCATGCACGAAATTGTGGATCTAGCCTCTTCTCTATAAAGAGGACTAAGACTTAACTCTTAAGTAATGAGATATATATCCAAGTGATTAGTTTTAGAACAAGGAATTAGGTTTGTAGAATCAGTTTTAGTTTTATAATTCAATACTTAGTTAGTTTTAGTTTGTTTTAATTTCATATTTAGTTATTCATAATCTCAGTTCTAAATTAGTTTTAATCCAGTTTTAATTCATTTTGAATCATTAGACTATTGTTCAATTAAATTAATAAAGTAATTGTTATTCATTCAATAATGACTTGGTTTTATTATTCTTGTTCTAGAAATGATAGTTTAATTAATCAAGGGCTAAAACCTCCATTAGAAGGGGTTTGAGAAAGCTTTGATGATGACTTGATTTTTTATTAGCATAGATATAGTTGTAATGTTCTATTCTACTCTAGAAAGTAATTAGTTCACCATGAGAATAGGTTTGATTGCTTCACATGCTAGTTATTAGTTGGTAGAGATTACCATGAATAATTAGGGATTAGAAATATCCAACCTTTATGTGAAAATGTAAAGATTAGGATTACAACGTATTTTATGCTAGTTTATTAAGTTGAATCAAGGTGGAATCAAATTCCCTTAATTCCTTCTTATATTGTCATCTTAGTATTAAATTGTTGTCATTTCTTTTATCACATCCTGATTAGTTAATTCACCCTCGTAGTTAAATTCAAATCCATTACTCTCACGATTTTGTTAGAATACATAAATAAGGAAGTGTTCACATCTAAACGAGCTAGGAGTGGAACGAATTCTCTACTCCAAATATATTGAATGATAACGAGAGTAGATAACTTTGATATTAAGCACGAATTAGTTCTAGTTTTACTTACATTTGAGTTTAATTACTTATTCGTAGGTAAAACTATCATTTTTCCTTTTATCAAATGGCATTGTTGCCATCTTAGTTGTGTTTAGTTTCATTTTCTTTAGTAGTGTTAATCCTACCAAAATCCCATTAAACCCACCCACCCTTGTTTGGTTCTAACTGTGGTTGTTTGCTTCAGAATTGATTTTTTTTCGCAGAAATACAATGAAACGCCCCTCATTTGCTATTTTCTCGAAAACCCACGTCGTTAGCCAAAGTGCCTAGACATCGTCAAGGCAAAGATGCCATACTGTTGTTAGACCAATTTGAAGCACACCCCGCGCTAAAGTGCTTGGATTTCGAGTCAGGCAAGAGCGCCAATTCGCTTTGAAAGGCAAATTCGAGCGAGCCACGCGGCCTTCTTTTAACGAAACAATATTTCGATTTTCACAAGTTAGTACAAACTTCCATTTCTTCAAGTTATTCAGTGTTTCTAACTTGTTAAATACACTGAGCTCGCGTATACAAGACATTATTCATTAGCGAAACAAAGAGGCATTCAGGTACTTCTTTCTTCCACTCCCCGCATCTCCTGTTAGAGGATTTATACTAACATATCAGGGTTGTTTTGACTGTTGTCGTGTTTCTTTAATATTGGACTTAGCCTTGCATGAGATTAAGGTCAGGTAGAGAAAAAATGACTAACGTAATTGATAAGAGCCCAAAACTGTAGTTTTAACCCCTTTAACAATATTACTTTAGACCAATTATGTGATTAATACGTAAGAGTTAGTACTGTTATCGTGTTTTTGTGTATTTCAGGCTTTAGAGTCGAATATGTGCAGAAATGCGCCCCTTTTGCGAGGTAAAGGAGCAAGGGTTGGTTGTTAAGAAGTTCTGTGATTAAAGGCCAAGATTCAAGGAGAAAAAACCTTTTTAAATCCCGGTCAAAGCTGAAAAGTCAAAGTCAACGCGGGTAGAAAAAAGACATTTTCATTAAAAAACATAAAATACCAAAACTACTAAACTTCGAAGGCCGTATCTTTGGACTCAGACCTCGGAATTGAGCCTACCTTATGTCAAAACGACCGGCTCGGAAAGAGCTTTCAAATGGTCTTGGCTTTGACCCAATCAGAGGAGCAAAAGTGGGCAAAAAATCTATGGAAGTCAAATTCAGCTGAAAAGGCCTCTGTGGACTGAAGAAATTGGGTTTTGGGCTCAATTTTCCGGCCCAAAACATGGCTCCTCAGCCCATGCACGAAAAAGTGGATCTGGTCTCCTCTATTTGTATGGAGAAAACTTAGCTCTTAAGAATACCTAGATCTAGATTAGAAAATTAGGTTAGACTCCATTAATTAGTTAGAATACCTTGGTTTAAATCTAGTTTTTACCTTCAATTAATTAGTGTTAGAACAAAGTAGATTATTATTTAGAATCACTATTAGTTTTATAATAAAGTATTAGTTTTTATTTCAATTTAGTTATTGATTAAATTTTTATTTAGTTTTAGTTGTTTTAAATTCATAAATTAGGTTGTCTTCATTTTGATTCTTAGACTATTGTTAAAATTAGATTTATAAAGTTTAAATTAGTTATTAAATTATGACTTGTTATTATTGTTCTTGTGTTGGGAATGATAGTATAATGATATTAGGCTAAAACCTCAATTAGAGGAGGTTAAGGAAGTCATGTGAGGATGATTGCTTGTTAGAATAGTTGTTATTTAGAATAGAAATTTCACATCTCATTACTCTCACCATTGTTCTTTGTATTTGATTGATTGAATTCTATTTAGTCTTGATAAATTAAGAGTGGAATGATTCCGTACTCTATATATTGCATGACTATATATGTGAGAGTAGGAAATAAAATATTGATAAACCGTAATAATTAAGTTAGAGTAATCTAATTGAGCTCTTACGGGTTGTCAATAATCCCCTTGAATATATTTAATTTGTTACCAGTTTTTCATGGGTTAGACCATGAAAAACCTTATCAGCATATGCGTAGGATTGAACAAGTTCTTACCACATTCCATCATCCTACGGAGGTGCGGAACAAATTAAACTGAGGGTGTTTCCTTTCACCCTAGCCGATAAGGCGGCGTCTTGGTTAACTGCCCAAGCGCCTAATTCTGTGGACTCATGGGCTAAACTTGTTCAATTGTTTATGGAACATTTTTACCCACCACTGAAGACAGATGAAATGTTTTCCAAGATTCATTTTTTCCGCCAGAATCCCCATGAATCCTTTTCAGAGGCCTGGAATCGTTTCACTGATCTTCTTATAGAGTGTCCACATCATATCCTTGTGAAAGACACATTAGTTCATGCCTTTTTCAAGGGACTTTTACACCACCATAAAGAGGTCCTTGATATAATGAATGAGGGTAGTTTCCTCAGTAAAGGAGCCTCAGAGGCTTATAGGTTTTTAGAAGATCAAACAAAGCGTAATAATAACTGGGGAGGGGGTAGTGACGATATCCCTCGC
Organism: Coptis chinensis; assembly: GCF_015680905.1. Lineage (NCBI taxonomy): Eukaryota > Viridiplantae > Streptophyta > Magnoliopsida > Ranunculales > Ranunculaceae > Coptis > Coptis chinensis. The sequence continues at coordinate 62,491,538 of NC_141462.1, forward strand.
TCCGCTAGTTCTTCTTCAACAGTTAAGGCTGATGGTATGTTTGAGATTAAACCCGATCCTGAGCTTAAAACTTTAATCGAATCTCTCACTAAAAAGGTAGAAGCTATTTCTGTTCAACAAAAGCCTACCCCTGTCATGAATGTCAACTCTATTCCATGTAATTTCTGTTTGAGTCCTGAGCATCCCGACTCCTATTGTCCTCTCACCTATGAACAACAACCATCACAACCAGATAATCAACAAGTTACACCTCCAGGGTATAATAATCAAAATGTTAGGCCAACAAACAATTACAACCAAGCTCCACCACGACAAGGACAAGGACAAGGACAAGGGAATTATAATAATTATAACAATAATAATTATAATACTAATAGAGGTATCGTTCCGGTAAATAATTACTATCATAACCCACCCATTAATAATCAATGTGACATAGTTCATGTCACACAACTTGTAACAAACACTCCTCCACAACCGGATCGTTCGATGCCTTTATGCAAACCCAACAACAGATTTTACAGTCCATTCAACTTTCCTTACATCAGTTAACCCAAGAGAAAGTACAACCAAAAGGTGTGTTTCCAGGTCAAGTGATACCTAATCCTAAAACAACAAACACAGTCTTTGAGGTAAACGGTAATACTAGTAATGAAAATGGGAACGTAGGTGAGCTAAATTCCATCACCACTCTCCGTTCTGGCAGAGTAGTTAATAACGCTGTAACTATGTCTGTAGTTACCCCACCAGTAGTCCCTACACCGGATATTTTACTAGATACCTAAGTAGTAACTAAAGATCCTACCCCTGTAGAGATACCAATTAAACCATTACCTAAGAAACAAAAGGCCAAGGTTAAACATCCGATTGATCCATATGCTAAATATAGAGAGAAACCACTGTTTTCCCAGAGATTAGCCATGTTAACCAAGGATATGAATTTTGATGAGATTAGGGAAGTTTTCAAAAATCTAACGATAAACCTACCCTTTCTTGAAGCGATTAAAAAGTTACCGCACCATGCTAAGTTTCTCAAAGAGTTGTGCACTACTAGGCATAAGATAAATATTCCTAAAGACACATTTTTAACTGAACAGTTTCCAACTTTATCCGAACATAATGGAATCATTAAGTACAAGGACCCTGGTATCATGTACCCAATCTCCGATAGCGAATGGGTAAGTCCCATTCATGTAGTTCCTAAGAAATCGGGGGTTACCATGGTACGTAATGCTAAGGGTGAATACATTTTCCATACAAGTCCCTATAAAATGGAGGATCTGTATTGATTACAGATGCTTAAATGCCATGACACAAAAGGATCATTTTTCTTTACCCTTTATAGATAAGATGCTCGAACGTCTAGCTGGTCATGCTTATTATTGTTTTTTTTATGGCTAATTTGGCTATTTTCAGATTATTATTGATATTGATGACCAAGAAAAGACTATCTTCACATGTTCTTTTGGAACGTATGCCTATAAACGAATGTCTTTTGGCCTTTGTAATGCTCCTGGTATCTTCCAGCGGTGTATGCTTCATATCTTTAGTGATATGGTAGAGTAATTCATGAAAGTTTTCATGGATGATTTTTCTATCTATGGAGACTCTTTCACTGACTGCCTGTCTAACCTGTCTAAGGTTTTGACACGGTGTGAAGAGAATAGTCTGGTTTTAAATTGGGAAAAATGTCATTTCATGGTTAAAAGAGGAATGGTGCTAGGTCATATTGTATCTAGTGATGTCATCGAAGTAGATAAAGCCAAACTAGATAAGATAGCATCTCTACCTATACCATGGACTGTCCGTGACATTAGAGCCTTTCTAGGCCATGCAGGTTTTTATAGGCGTTTTATCAAAGATTTTTCAAAAATAGGTAGGCCTTTAACTAATCTGCTTTTAAAGGATGCCATTTTTTATTTCAATTATTACTGTAAACATTCTTTTGAGACTTTAAAAGCTGCCTTAACATCTGCACCTGTTATACAACCTCCCGATTGGTCTAAACCTTTCGAACACATGTGTGATGCTAGTGATTATGTTGTTGGTGTCGTTTTAGGACAGAAACTAGATAATAAGTCCACTATTATTTGTTATGCTAGTAAAACTTTAAACGATGCTCAACGATACTATACAACTACAAAAAAGAATTTTTAGCTGTAGTTTATGCTTTAGATAAGTTTCGTCCTTATTTGGTTGGTACTAAGACTTTAGTTTACACGGACCATGCAGCCTTTAGGTACCTTCTCGCAAAGAAGGATGCTAAATAGAGATTGATCCGATGGATTTTTCTCCTGCAAGAGTTCACCTTAGAAATTAAGGATAAACGAAGGATTGAAAATGTAGTTGCCGACCACTTATCTAGACTAACAAATGAGAATGATAGTGATTCTGAGTCCATACCTGACTCTTTTCCTGATGAGCATCTTTAGGCTATTTTTTCTGCACCATGGTATGCTGACATTGTGAATTATTTAGCTTCTTATATTATTCTTGATGTTTGGTCAATAAATGAACGTAAGAAGTTCTTGGTTAGAGTTAAGCTATACTACTGGGATAAGCCCTACCTTTTTAAGTATTATACAGATCAGATTATTCATTGTTGTATTCCCCAGTAGGAATATAATGAGGTTCTATTGTTCTTCCATGACAAAGAGTGTGGTGGCCATTTTAGTGGTATGAAAACAGCTGCTAAAGTTCTTCAATGTGGGGGTTTTATTGGCCTACCCTTTTTAAAGATGCCCAAGTGCATTGCAAGACGTGTGTTCGTTGCCAACAACTGGAGCGAATCACCAAACGTAATATGATGCCATTAAATCCCATCGTGGTAGTAGAAATTTTTTATGTATGGGGCATTAATTTCATGGGTCCTTTTCCTGTTTCCCACGGATTTATTTATATTCTTGTTGCCGTGGACTACGTGTCTAAATGACTTGTCGTGGCAATGACCATAAAACAGTTGTGTTTTTTGTTAAAGAATATATTTTCTGTCGGTTTGGAATTCCTAAAGCCATCATTAGTGATGGTGGAACACATTTTTGCAATAGAGTTGTTGCGTCTCTAGTTAAAAAGTATGGAGTTACACATAAGGTGGCAACTCTTTATCATCCACAAACTAGCGGCCAAGTAGAAGTTTCTAATAAGGAAATCAAAAAAATCTTAGAAACAACTGTAAATCATGATAGGAAAGATTTGTCTAAGCGTCTAACTGATGCCTTATGGGCGTATAGGACTTCTTTTAAAACTCTTATAGTTATGTCTCCCTTCAGACTTGTATTTGGGAAACATTTTCATTTGCCCGTTGAATTGGAGCACCATGCTATGTGGGCTATAAAAAGCCTTAACTTCAATTTTGATGAGGCGGGTATCAAGCGCAAGTTGCAATTAAATGAGCTTAAAGAAATCCGTAGTGATTCTTATGATCTCGCAAAGGATTATAAAGCTAACATGAAACGTGTTCATGATAAAAAATCTTGCGCAAAGAGTTTGTGGTTGGCCAAAAGGGCTTGCTTTACAACTCCCATTTGCATATTTTTCCCAGGATATTAAAAACCCGTTGGTCTGGTCCTTTTCTGGTTACTGAAGTCACCCCTTACGGGGCAATCACCTTGGTAAATCCCAAGGACAACAGTATCTTTCAAGTCAATGGCCAACGGTTAAAATATTTTCACAAGTTAATGTCCCCTGATGTGGAGGATGTCCTATGAGGACTGACCTTTGATGTTTGGTGTACTTCCTTTCACTTCCATATATTGGTAAGTGCACCATTCAGGTAATCGGGCCCTCCCTATGGAGTGTGTGGCTGTAAGTACCAGATCCTAAGTCCACGTTTAACATAATTCATGTTTTCCACTCTTGCATATTTTCTCGGTTTTTGAGTCATGTTTCTCTATGGTGTGAATTATGTCATTATTGCCTTATCGTTTTTTTTTTATATTAATCCATATTCATAAAAAGTAAAAAATATTAAAACCATAAAAATAGTAATCTAGCAAGTCTTGGGAATCTGACTTTAAAAGACCCATGTTTTTAAACAAACTTTCAAACTTCGTTGTCAAAAATTTGTTTGGGGGTAGGGTGTTGGTCTTTCCATTCGTGATTGCTTCCATTTTTGTTGCTTATGCCGTTTAATCGTATTTTGATTCGGGTTGACATTATTTATGAATTTAGATTTTATTTGTTCACATAACTTATGTCATTCACGCACTACGAGCTATTTTCCACCTTTTTATATGTCAACTATGGTTAGAATAGAGTATTTTATGGATTATTGGATTGGAAATTGTCTGCTGATCGTTTTCATAGCTCATTCGCAAAAATCAGACCGTTAACGAGTCGAAAATTTCAGTTTTAAGTTTGCGCACATAGGGACAAAATGGGTATTTCCAAAATTGTTTGGGCTTGGGCCCAAAATATCGTAGTCATGTGCCTCGCACATGAGTCCACAGTAAACCCAAAAACGCATCGCGTTCTTCTCCACTCCGCCTCCAGGTCTCCATTAACAAACCATCGAACAAAAAAAAAAAAAAAACCACCACCGATTTTTTCTTTTTCTCTCCACTCCAATCAAACCATCACCACTCCAATACAACCTTACACCAATTTTTCTTCATTGGCCTCCATTAAACCACCAAAAATTACTTTTTGAGTTAGTTCACTCCAAAATCCACCGCGCCAAACTCCAAATTTTTTAGTGAGTTTCAATTCAAACTCGTTCCCCACTTTACCCTAAACCCAATTTCGATTTTAAACTTCAATGGCTCAAACCTAAAGAATTCTTTCGAAACAAGCTTTTACTGCCGACCATTTTACACCTTTTTACAGTGACGAGATGATTAGTAGGAGGTGGACAAAGATGTGGTATTCGACGAATGACTTTTATCACACTGCTTTGGTGCTACAATTCTTTAAGAAGAGGGAGTTGGATGGTCGGATATTTTTTGTGAAGGTGAATAGTATGAGGAAAGAAGTGTGTATAGATGTGTTATCTAGGATTCTAGACCTTCACCCGAGACACAATCTCGTAGCCACAGTGCAGGAATCCCAGTATGGTGGGATAGAGGCATTGATGAGAGAGATGGTTATGGAGGGACACTACAATGCGAAATCGCATTGTGTCCGACAGTCGTCTCTGAGAACCAACCAGTTGGCTATAGCTCAGTGGGTTAGTAAGAATGTCATTAGGAAAGAGAAGTTCAGTGACATCAGTTTGAACTATCTGCACGTTCTCTGGGTATTGCAGCAGAAAAGGTATGATTTTTGCATCTTCGACTTTTTGCTAAATATGATTAGAGGCGTTGGAAAAAGTATTGCACCCTTCCCTGTTTTGAATACTAAGATCATGTTGCGTTTTGGAGCTATTCCGAAATCTGAACGTATTATATTGAAGTTGCATGCAAATGCAATTGCTTATACGAAATGTATCCAGAAGATGTGGAGATTGCCTGGAGATAGGGTTGTGGAAGATGTTAATTCGGATGAGGAGGAGGAGGACACGACATGTTTTGATGCCAATGCCTTGGAGAAGTATAATTCTGATATAAAACGCATGTCAGTGCTGCATCGTGGCTTGCGTTCTCTGAACCATATTTGTGAAGACTTGCAGAATAGGTAGGTTGTTATTCATAATGAAAATGTTAACCTGCAGAAGACTGCGGAGACAAACATCCAGCGCGAGGATGAGCGTTGGGTAGAGATGAGGGAATTTATGGAGGGACAGCGACGGTTCCAAGACGAAGTTCTATGACGTTTGCCACCTTATCAGAGTCCTATTTCTGTCGACTCTGAGAGGCATGAGCGTCGTCGATGCAGAACTGACGACACTGGTGATAGGGTTATATACTAAAAGCATTACTTTTGTATTAACTCTAATTCTTTATATTTTGAATGAGAATCATATGGGCATATGTTATGCATATTATATATGTTATTAGTTATATGCATGTGTCTAATACTTTATGTTGTAGATGATATGGTGTGAACACACAGAATATCATATCATCAGTACCTTATAAAGTATAAGTAATCGTTCACAACCTAGATGGATTTGGACAAACCATTAGTACGGTTGTAGTATAATATGGTATTAGTCCATCTTGACTATAGAATTACACTAGTACACTTTGTGTGTATTGAATAGGACCAAATGAGGTTGTTTCTCTTTATACTGACTATATAATATAACAAACGCCTCTGTTATTATGGATGCTTGTTCTCCTAATCCGGATATAATAACAGGCACTTACATGCATTGTACATTGCTTTAAATCATCAATGAGTAAGATTCATTTGCGAATCAACAAGCTCGATGGATTGGGTAATGACATTGTATGTAAGGTGTGCTATTGATTATAGAAGGAATCTATATCCCGCAAGAAGTCGGGTTGATGATGTCCCCTTGAGGAGCTCAAAAAGATTGTCATGTAAACCCTACAGATGGATTTATTCCGACATGACAATGAGGTTGAGTGGTACTACTCAAGGACATAAGAAGTTGATTAATGTAGTTGTCAATAACTTGACTTAATCAACGGACATTCGATATCTTAAACACGGGGAGATCAACGAGTATATAATATGGAGCCCATAAATGCTGACACGTAATTTGGGATTAGGGCGGTAGTGCAACAATGGCCTTTAATGGAATAAGCCATTTGTTGACGGACTTGGGCCGTGTGTTCTGGGCGAACATGGGAAGCCCAAGCCCGTCAGGAGGTCCAACCCTAATTTCTCCTCATGGTCCATGTTGTAGCCTATAAATATAATACTCTCTCTCTCTCTGGCCAAAATTCACTATTCACTGGATTAGAAAAAGAGGCAAGAAAAGATAGATCCAAAATTGGATCTAGCTTTGTGAGAAAGAAGGGGATTGGTAGATCGTTGCCCACACAACGTCCAATCTGTTCTAAAGGAATACAACAGAAGATCAAGGGGTTGATTTCGGATTTGATAAAGCTTTGATTCTCAAAGATTACATCTAAGCCGATTCTCAAAAGGTATGTTCTCTATTCAAAATCGTGAGAACCCCATTGATTTCGCTGCGTGTGGGTTCTCGCGGTTTGTAGAAATATTCATTCTGAAATAACGATTCCTACAGCTGGACCATCTTCCTCTCATGGCGGGAGTTTAGTTGTTTGGTGTTTAGGAAATTTCCCTATTTTTGTAGAATTTTAATTCGAGTTGTTTAGTTTATTAGTTAGATTTGGATTATGTAATCGTTTTCGACTATTTGATTGTTAGTTGAATTTTTAATTTAATTTGTTTTTTGTCCAAGCATGCGATGATTTTTTCACGAATCCCACCTTCCCGAATTGTTTGGGGGGTGGTATTATTATTTTTTACATTGCTTTTATCTTATCCACCATTTTAGAAGTTAAATTTTGCAAACTGTGAAAATATGAGTTGTTGAGAATGTTGCCAATATTGGTGTGGCTAAGATTATATATTGTTGTAGTGATGGAATTTCAATGAATAGAATTAGGAAATTGCTATGTTGCTATTTTAAATTCAACCAAAAAGCTATTGGCTTATATTTGGAATATGCACCTAACTTGTTTCCGTTTTGGTTTTAGAATATTATGTTTCCGGCAATTGTCGTAATAATTTTGGCAACTTGTGGATGTTGGTTTTAGAAACTAAACCTCTATAAATACTTGATTCACTCTACACTTACAAACCACGCCTCTCAGCTTGCACTCTCACCTTTCACTCCTCACTTTTCTTTTAGTTTTTCACTGCAGAGCACTCAAGGTATACGGAGCGCACCCTGCACCCTTCACAGGCCAATTCTGAGCGCACCCCGCGCCCTAAGTGCCTGGAACTCGAGTCAAGCAAGAGCACGCCCCGCGCCCTTGAAAGGCAAATTTTGAGCGCACCCTGCGCTGTAGTGCTTAGACCTCGAGCAAGACAGAGCACGCCCTATGCCCTTCACAGGCCAATACTGAGCGCACCCCGCGTCTTGACCTTTGCAGCCACTTAAATTTCTGTTTTTTTGTGAGTTTTTCCAAGGTTGTTTGCAGCACTTCTAGAGTGTATTTGTTGTGATGGCATCCCCTCATATCATATTGGAGCAGTCTTTTGAAGATTTGTTCCGAAGCGACACCTATGGAGGATGGTTCCATAGGCGTGCAATCAAAATGGACACATCTATTAGTAAGTCCTGATAACTCATATTTTCCTCAACTTATTGAATATTTCTATAATAATTCAAAGTTCTTTTGTCGACCAAATGAAGAACAAATGTTCTTTATAGTAGTTAATGATACGACTATGGATTTCAGCAAGTTCTTAATTGCTTTTGTTGTGGGAATACCTATGCCTGTTCCTACAAACTCATGGGGATATCTGACTAATAATGCATACCTTTATAACTATGAGTACTTTCACAAGACTTATGGGGGGGTTTTTCGTGTAATGGACCGAGGGCAGTATAACATAGCCCTTGGTAGCCTCTCCCTGAACATAGGCCTTACCATGTTTTTCATTATGATGAATATTTTAGGGGATTAGCAGTTTACTTCTACGTCTAGTACCGCTGGTGACGTTTTCCTTGCTTTAGCTGAGGGACGTCTCCTATATGATATTCCCAAAGTTTTAGTGGCTAGTCTAGCTAGAGGCCATAATATGAGTGCCTATGTTGGTTTGTCGTGTCATGTGCTATTTTTTCCCTGATTTCTGTACCCGCTACACAGATTGGGTTGGGGTTGAAATTATAAGACCCACCAATTGCATTGTTCGTTTGTTTCGTGTTATGACTTGGTCGGGATGGAGGGTACAACCTTAATGGGTTGCTCCTTACAACCAATCGGACCGAGTAACACTTAACAGGTTAGCACTAGTTAATGATACATGGAGAGAGGCTTGGCAAGTTATGGCATGGTGATAAACATAAAAATTGAATAGTCTACCTACGAAATGAACGATGAACTCAAAACGCAAGTAAACTAAACTATCTTATGAGCCTATATTTATCAAAGTTTCTACTCTCAATTCTAGCGAAATAGAGTTGAGTAACAAATTCATTCCACTCCTAGTGCTCTAGCATGGAATGTTTTCTAGTCTAATTAGTCGGTCTTAAGTCTAATGAGAATTTTACGAGGGGGAATTATACTACGATGCAATATGAAATTGATTATTTTAATTTAAACTACTTAATGCTATGGAAATATGATTGTTTTTAATCTAGATAAAGGATTAGAGGGGATTGAATCCACCTCGAATCCAACTTAATAACCTAGCATAGATTGTTGTATCTCGATTCTTACGTTCTTACGGCAAAGAATTTCGAAGTTCTAATCCCTAGTGTTCGTGGCATTTCTACCAAATACTAACTAGCATGTGAGGTCGCCCACCCATTCTCATGGCTAAACACGACCTTCTAGAGTGGAATAGAATCTACAAACAATTCTACACTAACAACTAAGTTTTCATCAAGGCTTCATCAACCCTCTAATGGAGGTTTTAGCCTTGATTCATCAAACTAACATTTCCCATTGAATCTAAACTAAACATAATGTAAAGAATTGAAATTTACTTAATCAAACAATAATGACATCTAATTTAATGACTAAAATGAAATAAGAACAAGAATTGAAATTAGATCTAGAAATGGAAATGACAAAAATCGAAATTGATAAAAATACTACTTTATTTATCTAATCAAATGAAGAACAAGATTCAAAGGTTTAATCTAATACAATGAATTGAAACTAATTAAACTAAGTTCTAAAACTAATTAATGGAGGCTAACTAATCTAGGTCTAACTATCTACCATTAACAAAGAGCTAAACTTTGGTTTTTATACTTTCAGATCCAAAAATCGTGCATGGGCTTGGAGCCATGTTTTGGGCCAGAGAATCAGGCCCAAAACCCAATTCTTTCAGTCCAAAAAGGCCTCTTCAGCTGCAGTTGGCTTCCACAGACTTTTCATCCATTTCTGCTTTTCTGATTGGGTCAAGGCTTAGACCATTGGAAAGCTCTTTCCGAGCCGGTCGTTTTGACATAAGGTAGGCCCAATTCCGAGCTTTGAGTCCAAAGATACGGCTTTCGGAGTTCTCACGACTTGTGTCTTTTTTTTTACCCCGTGTCGACTTTTCAGCTTTTTCGAACCGGGCTTTAGGAAGGCTTTTTATCTTCTTGAATCTTGGCCTTTAATCACGGAACTCCTTAGTAACCGACCTTTTCTCCTTTATCTCACTAAAGTGGCACATTTCTGCACATAATGGACTTTGAAGCCTGAAATGCATAAAAACACGTAATCAGTGTTAACTCTTAATTATTACTCACATAATTGGTCCAAAAGTATGACTGTTAAAGGGTTAAAACTACAGTTTTGGGCTCTTATCACATGGAAGGACGCAAAAGAACCTCGTTTCTATATAGACGAGGATGATGATGCCTAAATGCTGGATAGGAGGTAAGTTTTTATTTTTGGTTCGTGTCTGCTTATGTCCCAAGCAATTTACTTCTTGTAACCCCATAACGGGTGGAACTCATATAGAGTTACGTCTGTTTTTATTTATCTATATTAGTATGTTTTAACTTTGTTTTGCAGATGTTCCAAAATTTCACGCGTTTCAATGGTATTTTGTTACCCTTTTTATGTCTATACTTTGAGGACAAAGCATGCTTTTTGTTTGGGGGTGGCATAGAAACACGCGTAATTTAAGGCATCTGTTAGAATATAGATATGTACAATATGCACTTGTTTTCTAGTAAAAAAAATCAAAAAATCAAAAATATAAATAAAAAGTTATGTTATACACTTAGGAATATTGGTATTGTTAAGTTTTCTTTCTCTATGCTCTTAATAATCTAGAAGTTTCACGTTAGCTTTTGTATTAGAATATTTTTTAGAAACTTAGGTTAATATGTAGGTAATAATCTTTGCATCTTTCTATAAATATATTACATGAGTATCTATGTTTGTATTGGCAGTAAGTTTTTGAAATCTAGGCTAGTATACTTATTCTACAAATCCTGTGAGAATATATCCTAAAGCCTTATATGAGTGAAATATTTGAGAAATGACACAAGGGAGAAGTAAATTCCGGATAGAGAAATCACACGTCCACTTGCTTGATCACTATGTCATATCCTAAGCGAGAATTTAGGCCCTCTTTGGATCGATATAGCCAGAAATTCAAACCTTATGAAATTATTTTCCGCTAGTCGCCCCTCTGAGCCTTTCTTTAGCCTTTCATAAACCGCAAATCTTTTACCCTTTTATACAAAAAATAAAATAAAATAAAATAAAAATCAGCCTACCCATCTTTGAATGAGTCTAAGAATAGAGATTAATAATAGAAAATAGAAAGACTTTTGAAATCAAGAATTTGTTAGTTGCTTCAAATAAGAAAAGAAAGTTTCCATCCAAAGAAAAGAAAAAATAAAATAAAATAAAGAGTTAGAACTCCAAAAACATAATCAAAGGAGTCAAAACCCAAAGGAAAAGAAAAAAATAGCTAAGGACGGAAACAAAGTGTAGAAGCAAAGTAAAACAAGGTTTTCTCTAGTTACATAATATGAAGACTTTATTATCTTAGACTGGTTCTTTTTGAATATCCATTTCCTTCATTTTTAAACCATCACCTAATCCCCGCAACACCTAATAAAGACCTCTAGCTCAATTAGGAACAGGTTAGTGTGATAGTAAGTGGCAGATGTGTTTGATCGACTTCGGCTTCCTTGTGTGTCATTGAGATTGTAAGGTAAATTGTGCCCACTGCACACTGGAGTAGCGAAACTTAAGTAGACAAATCAGAGTGTTTTTGTCTTGACATTTATGTGAGGACCTACTTAAGGACGTTATTCCAAAGTTTCAGAAACGGACCTGTTAGTGCAATTCATAGTATTGCTCATTGTATATATGTTTATTCGTAGATGATTGATTATTATGCATATATTAGCTTAGGTTTTGACTTGATTATTCTGTATTTATTTCTAGTGAGATGGATAGATATCGGAGAATAAGTAAGGAAACAATAGTTTTATTTCTTAGTCGTTGTAGTATAGATGAAGTTTGTGAGTACCTTCACAGAAAAACTCTCACGAGACTATAACTCGTCCACTATGAAATTCCTAGTGGTTTAAGGCCTTGTTGCATATGGTCAATGCAATCGCACTCGACAAAACGAGATTAGTTAGAACTTCATTTTTGGTCACTTATTCTAATTTCTCATATTTGCTTGAGGACAAGCAAAATGCTGTTTGGGGGTGGTTTGATAAGAGCCCAAAACTATAGTTTTAACCCTTTAACAATATTACTTTTTGGACAATTATGTGATTAATAAGTAAGAGTTAGTACTATTATCGTGTTCTTGTGTATTTCAAGCATTGGAGTCGAATATATGAAGAAATGCGTCCCTTTTGCAAGATAAAGGAGCAAAAGTTGGTTGCTAAGAAGTTCTATGATTAAAGGCCAAGATTCAAAGAGAAAGAGCTTTTTTAAAGCCCGGTCAAAGCTGAAAAGTCAAAGTTAACGCGGGCAGAAATAGCGCACAAAAGTCAATAGAACTTCCGCAGGCCGTATCTTTGGACTCATACCTCGGAATTGGACCTACCATACGTTAAAACGACCGGCTTAGAACGAGATTTCTAATCATCCAAGCCTTAACCCAATCAGAGGAGAAAAAGTGGACGAAAAGTCTATTGAAGTCATTTCCAACTAAAAAACCCCTTTGTGGACTTAAATAATGAGGTTTTGGGCTCGATTTTTCAGCCCAAAACATGGCTCCTAAGCCCATGCACGAAATTGTGTATCTAGCCTCTTCTCTATAAAGAGGACTAAGACTTAACTCTTTAGTAATGAGATATATATATATTCAAGTAATTAGTTTTAGAACAAGGAATTAGTTTTGTAGAATCAGTTTTAGTTTTATAATTCAATACTTACTTAGCTTTAGTTTGTTTTAATTTCATATTTAGTTATTCATAATCTTAGTTCTAAATTAGTTTGAATTCATTTTGAATCATTAGACTATTGTTCAATAAGATTAATAAAGTAATTGTTATTCATTCAATAATGACTTGTTTTTATTGTTCTTGTTCTAGAAATGATAGTTTAATGAATCAATACTAAAACCTCCATTAGAGGGGTTTGAGGAAGCTTTGATGATAACTTGATTTTTTTATTAGCATTGATATTGTTGTAATGTTCTATTATAATCTAGAAAATAATTAGTTCACCATGAGAATGGGTTTGATTGCTTCACATGCTAGTTATTAGTTGGTAGAGATTAACATGAATAATTAGGGATTAGAAATACCCAACCTTTACGTGAAAACATAAAGATTAGGATTACAACGTATTCTATGCTAGTTTATTAAGTCGAATCAAGGTGGAATCAAATTCCCCTAATTCCTTCTCATATTGTCATCTTAGTGTTGAATTGTCGTCATTTCTTTTATCACGTTTTGATTAGTTAATACACTCTCGTAGTTAAATTCAAATCCATTACTCTCACGATTTTGTTAGAATACATAAACCAGGAAGTGTTCACATCTAAATGAGCTAGGAGTAGAACGAATTCTGTACTCCAAATATATTGAACGATAACGAGAGTAGATAACTTTGATATTAAGCATGAATTAGTTTTAGTTTTACTTACATTTGAGTTTAATTACTTATTCGTAGGTAAAACTATTGTTTTTCCTTTTATCAAATGGCCGCTACCATCTTAGTTGTGTTTAGTTTCATTTCCTTTAGTAGTGTTAATCCTACCAAAATCCCATTAAACCCATCCACCCTTGTTTGGTTCTAACTGTGGTTGTTTGTTTCAGAACTGATTTTTTTTCGCAGAAATACACTGAGCGCGCCCCGCGCCTCATTGGTCTATTTTCCGAGCGCGCCCCGCACCAAAGTGCATGGACATCGTCTAAGGCAAGAGCGTGCCACATGCCCTTGTTAGACTAATTTGAAGCGCACCCCGTGCTAAAGTGCCTGGACTTCGAGTCAGGCAAGTGCGCGACCCGCGCCCTTGAAAGGCAAATTCTTAGCGCGCCACGCGCCCTCTTTTGTTCTACCTGATTTTCACAGGTTAGTACAAAGTTCCATTTCTTCAAGTTATTTAGTGTTTCTAACTTGTTAAATACACTGAGCTCGCGTATACAAGACACTTATTCATAAGCGAAGCAAGGAGGCATTCAAGTACTTATTTCTTCCACTCCTCGCATCTCCTGTTAGAGGATTTATACTAGCATATCAGAGTTGTTTTGACTGTTGTCATGTTTCTTTAATATTGGACTTAGCCTTGCATGAGATTAAGGTCAGGTAGAGAAATAACGACTGACGTAATCTATCGTGAACGTCAACACACAAACATATCTAGTATACCACGCACTACACCTGAAATAATGGCTAAAGAAAGAGAGACTCCTTTCTCTGGCTTTTACAAAGCCTTGAACGATAGCCCGAAATCTTGCATCGTTCTTATAGACCCAGTGGGGGGATTCCGAATCCCCTCGAATATATTTAATTTGTTTCCAGTTTTTAATGGGTTAGACCATGAAAAGCCTTATCAGCATATGCGTAGGATTGAACAAGTTCTTACCACATTCTATCATCCTACGGTAGGTGCGGAATAAATTAAACTAAGGGTGTTTCCTTTCACCTTAGCCGATAAGGCGGCGTCTTGGTTAACTGCCCAAGCACCTAATTATGTGGACTCATGGGCCAAACTTGTTCAATTGTTTATGGAACATTTTTACCCACCACTGAAGATAGATAAAATGCTTTCCAAGATTCATTTTTTCCGCCTGAATCCTCATGAATCCTTTTCAGAGGCCTGGAATTGTTTGACTGATCTTCTTATAGAGTGTCCACATCATAACCTTGAGAAAGACAAGTTAGTTCGTGCCTTTTTCAAGGGACTTTTACACCACCATAAAGAGGTCCTTGATATAATGAATGAGGGTAGTTTCCTTAGTAAAGGAGCCTCAGAGGCTTATAGGTTTTTAGAAGATCAAACAAAGCGTAATAATAACTGGGGGGGTAGTGATTTATATCCCCGCTCCGCTAGTTCTTCAACAAAAAGCTCTTTGGTATGTTTGAGATTAAACCCGATCCTGAGCTTAAAACTTTAACTTTAATCGAATCTCTCACTAAAAAGGTAGAAGCTATTTCTGTTCAACAAAAGCCTACCCCTGTCATGAATGTCAACTCTATTCCATATAATTTTTGTTTGAGTCATGAGCATCCTGACTCCTATTGTCCTCTTGCCTATGAACAACAACCATCACAACCAGATAATGTTTGCTCCATTAATAGTTATCTTATTCCTAACGCCCATTGGAGACAAAATCCCAACTTCAGTTGGAGAAATAATCAACAAGTTACACCTCCGGGGTATAATAATCAAAATGTTAGGCCGGCAAACAATTACAACCAAGCTCCACCACGACAAGGACAAGGATAAGGGAATTATAATAATAATAATTATAATGCTAATAGAGGCATCATTCCGGTAAATAATAACTATCACAACCCACCCATTAATAATCAACGTGACATAGTTCCTATCACACAACTTATAACAAACACTCCTCCACAACCGGATCGTTTCGACGCCTTTATGCAAACCCTATAACAGATTTTACAATCCATCCAACTTTCCTTACAGCAGTTAACCCAAGAGAAAGTACAACCAAAAGGTGTGTTTTCAGGTCAAGCGATACCTAATCCTAAAACAACAAACACAGCCTTTGAGATAAACGGTAATACTAGTAATGAAAGTGGGAACGTAGGTGAGCTAAATGACATCACCACTCTCCGTTCTGACAGAGTGGTTAATAACGCTGTAACTATGCCTGTAGTTACCCCACCAGTAGTCCCTACACCGGATATTTTACTAGATACCGAAGTAGTAACTAAAGATCCTACCCCTTTAGAGGTACCGGTTAAACCACAACCTAAGAAACAAAAGGCCAAGGTTAAACATCCAATTTATCCATATGCTAAATCTAGAGAGAAACCACTGTTTCCCCAAAGAAACCTAAGAAACAAAAGGCCAAGGATACGAATTTCAATGAGATTAGGGAAGTTTTCAAAAATCTAATGATAAACCTACCCTTTCTTGAAGCGATTAAAAAGTTATCTCACCATGCTAAGTTTCTCAAAGAGTTGTACACTACTAGGCGTAAGACAAATATTCCTAAAGATGCCTTTTTAACTGAACAGTTTTCAACTTTATCCAAACATAATGGAATCGTTAAGTACAAGGACCTTGGTCGTTCTACTATACAATGCACCTTAGGAGATTCCCACACGACGACCGCGCTATTATACTTGGGGGCGAGTGTTAACTTACTCCCTTATTATTTATATAAACAAATAGGTCTACAGGAGATGCAACCTACTAAAATGACATTGTTATTAGCTGATCGGTCTATTAAGTATCCTAAGGGTGTGGTTGAAAACATGCCTGTTAAGGTTCAGGATTTATACTATCATGCTGATTTTGTTATCCTCGATACAGAAGTCGCTAATGACTCTATTCCGATTATTTTAGGGCATCCTTTCTTGGCAAATGCCAACGCACTTATAAACTGCCGCGATGGTTTGATGTCCATGTCTTTTGGCCATCTTTCTGTTGATGTAAATGTTTTTAAAATGATGAAACAGTTACCAGATTTGTTTATAGATGGGGAGGTTAGCATGATCGAGAGCTTTGCTCAAGACTATTTTAATAACACGTTTCCAAAAAACAAGATGCATAAATTCCTTCCTTTCAGAAGTTCAAATTTTAAGGATGACTCCTACGTAGAGGAAGTCAATGCCCTCTTCGAGTCTACACATACCTTAGATCCTTCTGTAGCTCCATCTACTGAGTATAAGGATTTGATACCTAAACAAGTCTTCACTATTCACGATGAGGAACCACCAGAAGCCTTTATCGACATACCACCCACCCCTATCCTTAAACCTCTTCCTTTTGAGTTGAAATATATTCAACTTGATCCGGATGGTAGTCATCCGGTAATTATATCTTCACTGTTATTTGCAAATGAAGAGGCACGTTTGATTAGGGTGATTAGGGAACATCGTTCAATGATTGGTTGGTCCCTAGACGACATTAAGGGGGTTGACCCTAATGTATGCACACATCGTATCCATCTGGAATATAATGCAAAGTCTTCTCGTGAACCTCAGCGTCGCTTGAACCCTGCCATGAAAGAGGTGGTCAGGGAAGAAGTCTTACGGTTACTCGATGTGGGTATCATATACCCAATCTCCGATAGCGAATGGGTAAGTCCCATTCATGTAGTTCCTAAGAAATCGGGGGTTACCATGGTACGTAATGCTAAGGGTGAATACGTTTCCACATGAGTCCCTATAAAATGGAGGATCTGTATTGATTACAGACGCTTAAATGCCATGACACGAAAGGATCATTTTTCTTTACCCTTTATAGATCAGATGCTCGAACGTCTAGTTGGTCATACTTATTATTGTTTTTTAGATGGCTAATCTGGCTATTTTCAGATTATTATTGATATTGATGACCAAGAAAAGACTACCTTCACATGTCCTTTTGGAACGTATGCCTATAAACGAATGCCTTTTGGACTTTGTAATGCTCCTGGTACCTTCTAGCGGTGTATGCTTCATATCTTTAGTGATATGGTAGAGTGATTCATGGAAGTTTTCATGGATGATTTTTCTATCTATGGAGACTCTTTCACTGACTGCCTATCTAACATGTCTAAGGTTTTGACACGGTGTGAAGAAAAGAGTCTGGTTTTAAATTTGGAAAAATGCCATTTCATGGTTAAAAAAGGAATAGTGCTAGGTATATTGTATCTAGTGATGGCATCAAAGTGGATAAGGCCAAACTAGATAACATAGCGTCTCTACCTATACCACAGACTGTCCATTACATCATTAAAGCCTTTCTAGGCCATGCAGGTTTTTATAGGCGTTTTATCAAGGATTTTTCAAAAATAGCTAAGCTTTTAACTAATCTTCTTTTAAAAGACGCCATTTTTTATTTCAATTATAACTGTAAACATGTTTTTGAGACTTTAAAAGCCGCCTTAACATCTGCACCGATTATACAGGATGGTGTGATAGTAAGTGGCAAACATGATCAATCAATGTCATTTGAGTAAGCGACGAATATAAATGCCCACTACACTTGAGAGAATGAAACTTGAGTGAATCTATTAGAGAGTTGTGATTGCAACACACCCCTGTGAGAACCCACATTAAGGACGTTCTCCAAAAGTCTCGAAAACGACTCTGCTTTTGCATTTCATTACTCATGTTTTTCGCATTTATTTTTAGGTGATTAAATTACTGTACATATGTTATTCTAATTTCAAATGAGCTTGTCCTTATTCCCTGCTAATGAGATGTATGGACTTCTGAGAATAAATAAGGAAACAAGATCCTTTTGTACTAAATAGAATAAGTTTGTGAGTACCTTCACTAGAAAACTCTCACGAGGCTTAAAGCTCGTCCACTAGGAAATTCCTTGTGGTTTAAGGCCTTGTTGCATATGGTCAATGCAATTGCACTCCGCAAAACGAGATTAATATAACTTATAATAAATCACTCATTTGTGATCTTAGTTTTTTCTCTCATCCTTGCTTGAGGACAATCAAGATGCTATTTGGGGGTGGTGATCAGCTCCCAAATGTGCGTTTTATTACCCTTAAATTACTGCATTACAGCCCTTCTTATGCTTAATGAAAAGACAACTCATAGCTTTTATTGCCTTTTTCAGGTTATAGAGAAATTCAGACCACTTATCATAAAAGCTGCGTCTTAATACCAAAAGGAGCCTCAATTACGCTTATTCTGAAGACTAGAAGCTGCTATGAAAAATTGTTGAAAAAGTCAAAAGTCAAAGGTCAAAATCAAATGTCAAAGGTCAAGGACTCAAAACCAAATAGCTGAAAGTTAAAGTCCTCAACTCAGAAGACCAGAGATAGATGTCCTTAACACAAAAGATGGCTTGCTATAAAACCTATCTTGATCAAGAAGAAATCAAAATGTAAAAGCATAAAGTAAAGGGTGAGGTGTCTCAAATATAATGGAGAAGGGCAAATTAGTCATTTGCATAAAGTAGGGGTATAAGAACTAAAAGTTAGGGAGAGAGAATGCACCTAGACTTATTCTAGTGTCATGTAAGATTTAATTTTTAGTCTTTTTACATTCAAGTCATTTACTTTATTGTTCTTCATTTCAATCTTGTTATTTGTTTTTATATTTCAATCAATCAATCATCTTTCTTTGTTGTTCTTTCTTCAATCAATCATTTCCTTTCATTGCTTTCAAGTTTGTGTTATTTCAATCATTAAACCACTTAAGCTTTTCTTTCAATGTTCTTCATAAACTAGTAAACAAACACTTGTCCTAAACTAAAGATCCTACCTTCCTTTCTTCAACTCCCAACCATTCAAACTTTAAACAATCTATGGTGAACCATATCAAAAACTTTGAAATACTCAACACAATATTACTTCAAATCCTCACTCCTCACTAATAGCTAGAGTAGTATGTCATATATAATAAAAATCTTATACTGAAAAAGGAGCAGAAATGGGCTATATATAAAATGGCAGCAAGACACATATTCATTCGTTCTAATGATATGCAACGTAACCAAGTATAAGCTATGTTACATGGACACGCCATATTTTGAAAAAAAAATTGTGTCGGATATGTATCCACGTGTCTGACACGGACACATATTAGACACATTTTGTATGTGATTTACTTCAATTTTTTATATTTCGCCGTGTCAGACACTTCGTATCCATGTCACATTACACATTTACCTCGTTTATTTATTAGACACATTTTGATTGCCATTTACATTTTGTATGTGATTTACTTTCCATGACTTACTTCCCCCCTGCTCTTCCACTCCAAATGTGTTATTGTTTTGTATCTGCGTCGCATTACACATTTACCTCGTTTATTTATTAGACACATTTTGATTGGCATTTACATTTTGTATGTGATTTCCCTTACTTCATCCCCCTCTTCCGCTCCAAATGTGCTATTGTTGTTATGCCATTACAAAGTTCATATCAATGCTTTTAAAAGTGTTATAGCTTCTAACTATATCACAACAAGCTCACTGTCTTAACAAACTAAAAATAGTTGCAAATGATGCATCCCAAGTAGCTAGTCCAAAGTAACTAAACATGATACCATCCTCAAAATCCTTAGTTTAACACACAACATAATCACAACCAAGAATCAAGAGTAGCCAAAGAAGCAAATGAATGAAAATTTATTTTTAATACTTTTTTTGAGAATTAATGAACTTAAGGGTATCAGAATTTTGGAATAGAGAAGAACGCACCTTGATGGATCCAGGTGTTCCAACTTTTTTTCTCTGTGTTCCAATCTTCTCACCTACTCCGCCAAATACAGATACACTTCCCCCTGTGCCGCCACATGAATCTCCATAAAGACACTACTGTTGGCTCATAGGCTCATAGCTAAGCCATCAAAAAAATATCAATTGAACCTGATTAAAACAAAAAAGTATGCCTATTTAAATTTATAAGAAAATGGTGGTGCATAGTACAAACAATGAATCCTGTAAGAAAAACGATAAAATCAAGGACTGGAATTCCAAATATTATAAAAAAAATTATAATAATAAATAATGAGGGTTGGTTTTAGAAATAAAACTTTTGAATACCAAATCCACACCTGGTTTATTGGAATGGATGAAAAGAGGCATACATGAACATGATGAGTACCCAAAGCAAAGCATGTGACGCTAAATCGAGTACGCTAAATATATAGACTTTAAAGGTTGTCTTGGTAAGAAATACATGAAATTGATCGTCAACATGGTGATTCAGACTTTAATATGAAATTGACTTATTTATTCAAACCACTTATAAAAAAAAAAGTTTGTCCAGTAAATAAAACTTATGATAACAAATATATCAAAAAAGTTTCACCACTTGATTTGAACAAAGTTTTTAACATTAAGAGCTCTCTCTAGATAACCTGTTGGATTCCTAAAGGCAATGCTTATCACCTTCAGAACAAAAGTTGTATGGTACTGATAGCAGGTCTTGCTTAGCATGGTTACCTTACGTCAAGGCAATATAGAAAGCTCTAAATTAAGTGACTCTTGAGTTTGAAGAATGGTTATACACTTACAATTCTTTCAATGTATCTATATAATTTAGTTATTATACATGAGCTAGTTAATCAATGGAAACCAAAGGTCTAAACCAAAATTATGCTTCATGAACCATATATTGGTTTGATGTAGCCCATGATTTTTCTTATGCGTATATTGATTAAACCAATCAATCTGACCTTGTGTACTATATGTTTTCAATTTGCTTATATATGGGAGAGACCAGCAAAATCATTTCAATCTTAATTTTTTGCAAATTAATGGCTTGCTAATACCAACAAATATATTTAGACCAAAACATAGCCAAAAGAATATATAAGAATTATTATACCAACATATTTTGTGATATTTAGACCAAAAGAGAAAATGGATATTAAAACTTTAAGTTGTATTAATCAGATATATAAAGAAGCAAGTCTTTGATTGGAGGCAGAAGTCAGATCACTATTGGATTAAAGATTATGTAAGAAATAAATAATAAATATTTCCATTTGTCAACATTTTATAGGAGGAGGAGCGAAATAACCAAGATAAAAGATCATGATGGGGCAAGTAGGTCAGACTATAAACACTTTTTTTTAGTGAACATACTTTTTACCTTAGAAAATGTGCAGAAGTCAGGTTACTATGTGGTATACCTTCAGTCTATCTAGTGACATGAGCTCGTGCTTATTGATGGACTTAGTGCTACGTAACTACCTTTCCCTTTCCACGTGTTAGAATTTCAACTGAACCTCTTGTTTGTACTTTGTACTTCAACCGACATACCTAAAAACACTACCTGGACCCTAAACATAAGTGGAACAACTAACCATTACCTGACAGAGAAGGGGCAAGCAGCAAGTTCCTGCAAAACTAAAGGTTTGCAATCTCATCACCATATACCGGTCGGAAAATGGTCTCCCCATACTTCACTCTTCCCCCTCCATGGCCGGTTAATCTAACTTGCACATAGTATTTATAAAACATTTAGAAGGAAATCAATCAATATATTCTAACTTTGACAATCTCCTTTTCACGTGTTTGTTTTAATTGCTTCATTTTTAGAGTTGGCCTGAAACAAAACATTTAAAAATAACATAGTCATTAAAAAAGTTTGGAGCTTGCATTTCAGCCATTATCTCACTCATTCAGTGGAGAGATGACATTGTTAATGCAATGTCAAAGTTAAATCTGATAAAAAAGATATCATAATAAACAAAAACTCACCATTATAAACTTTAACTATGATTGTGTTCTTGAAACATTTGTCCTCTTTAACTACCAAGGGTTTAGAAAAAAAATTAGAAAGAAAGTTGAAGATGCATACCTAAACCTACAGTGGCAATAACATCATGTCCTACATGAGTCATGAGTGTGAGATACTAATGAACCATCAATGTGACACCCTATATCACAACTAAAAACTATCCACAAAAGAAAAAAGGAAAAAATATCAAAGAAATAGGAATTTTTTTTAAAAAAAAAAAAAAAAAAAAAAAAAACCCTTAAATCTTTAACTTTTCCACTAAACAATCCAATAACCATTGCCATGACAAAACTTAGATTTGTATTGCCGTACCTTACTAAGTTCAAACTCTGTAGGCATAATAAAATAGAATATAGCCAGTTGAAAAGATGAGATAGAAACATCGTCACCGAGTTTTGATAAGTAAAAATGTGTTGGCAAAGAATTGAAAAACAATTCACTACAAATCCATCTGCACTAATTCCTCATTCAATGTAATATAGTGCATTAGTTTAAATTTATCAAGCTTCAGAAACTATATAAATGATGTAGCAGCTACAGTTCATGCGTTCTTATCCTAATATGATCATACTCGAGCTCAACCTGTTAAATTCTAGAGCTTGAGAGACTATACCAATAACCTATGAACCACCAATTCGTTCCTAAAATGATGTATTCATGTCTTGTGATTATTATACTCTACTGTAGGAGTGGTGGATACACTCAAGCTTCAACAACATTATAATTGTAAACCTAACAAGTGATAGGGTTATATACTAAAAGCATTAGTTTTGTATTAACTCTAATTCTTTATATTTTGAATGAGAATCATATGGGTAAATGTTATGTATATTATATATGTTATTAGTTATATGCATGCGTCTAATACTTTACGTTATAGATGATATGGTGTGTGGTGACACACAGAAGATCATATCATCAGTACCTTATAAAGTATAAGTAAACGTTCACAACCTAGATGGATTTGGACAAACCATTGGTATGGTTGTAGTATAATATGGTATTAGTCTATCTTGACTACAGGAGTATACTAGTACACTTTGTGTGTATTGAATAGGACCAAGTGAGGTTGTTTCTCTTTATACTAACTATATAAGATAACAAACACCTCTGTTATTATGGATGTTTGTCTTCTTAATCCGGATATAATAACGGGCACTTACGTGCATTGTACATTGCTTTAAATCATCAATGAGTGAGATTCATTTGTGAATCAACAAACTCGATGGATTGGGTAATGACATTGTATGTAAGGTGTGTTGTTGATTATAGAAGGAATCCGTGACCCACAAGAAGTCGGTTGATGATGTCCCCTTGAGGAGCTCATAAGGATTGTCATGTAAACCTTGCAGGTGGATTTAATCCAACATGACAATGAGGTTGAGTGGTACTACTCAAGGACAAAAGAAGTTGATTAATGTAGTTGTCAGTAACTTGACTTAATCAATGGGCATTCAATATCTTAACACAGGGAGATCAACGAGCATAAAATATGGAGCCCATAAACGTAATACACGTAATGTGGGATTAGGGCGGTAGTGCAACAATGACCTTTAGTGGAATAAGCCATTTGTTGACGGACTTGGGCCGTGTGTTCTGGGCGAACATGGAAAGCCCAAGTCCGTCAGGAGACCTAACCCTAATTTCTCCTCATGGTCCCTGTTGTAGCTTATATAAAGAAACCTTTTCTTCTTAGCCGAAATCAGTTCATTTGATTGAAAAAGAGAGGCAAAAAAGAGAGAAAGAGTGGTAGATCATTGCCAACACAATGTCCATTCTAAGGATAGGAATACAACAGAAGATCAAAAGGTTGTTGATTCATAGAGCTTGGATTCTCAGAGATATCACAGCTGATCTAAAAGTATGAATCTAACCAAAATTGTGAACACCCTTTATTTCGTTGCGCATGGGTTCTCACGGTTTGTAAATCATTCGATGCAACCATAACGGATCCTACAACAAGTACCTTAAGGTAGTATTGCAAGTACCTGCTAGTAACTCAATTTGTATAGCTCTTACTCTAGGTAATCTATCAAACTCTTATTTGTTATTATTTTTGTTACTGCATCAATGGTGGAAAATAAATCAAGATGGTATAGTCAATGACATAATGAACTACAAGGAAACCCTAAGACACCCCTTGCTACATTAAAATACCCTCATGAATATACGCTTTTGAATTCCATGGTGACCGAATCAAATATTCAATGATAGTATGATGGAGATATGGGTAGTAAAGAATTTACTCTATAATGTTATCTTAATAGACTATATTATGCATTAGTACTGCAAGTACTTTGATAAAACGATGCACTAATTCATCTATATTAAAGAGCAATGAGTTAAACATAAATGCATCTCAAAAATAATGAAATACAAATGTAAGAAGAAGTATACCAATGCAAGCGATATTCAATGAAAGATAAGACAATGAGCTCGCAAGGCTTGTTTGGGTCCTCCATAGGGGAAGCCTTCACTGCATCAATCCATGAAACAAACAGAAAAATTCTTGTACATTAGTAACAATATATGTATTACCAATTTACCATTCACTATTTATTTTGTATAATAATTCCAATACAAATTAAGCTAAATGCGACCCAATGAATGTTGCTTCTTCCATGACATCCATAACCCAAAGGGTGAAGTTTCAATGTGTTAAATTTTAACAAAAGAGATCACATAACCTCAATCCATCTTTTCACCTTATCAATTGCAAAGAGAAAGTATCATAAAGCATAGAAAAAACACAGTCCAAAGGTAAAATATTTTTTATAAGTGCAGTTTTATTTTGTAAAATCCCACCGCCCTAGAATGACTCTAATTCAAGCGAGTGATTATGACATACAATACTCTAGTTGCATTCTTTTTTAGTTCATCACTCACGTCTAACTCACCATACACAAATTTTCAATGCACCTCAGATTTGGAGGTTCCATATAAGCTTTCATAAGGCATTTGAACGTTTGTCGATCACTTAGTTCATCTGAAGCTATTCAATAATCCTACTATTATCGCTTTATCATCTATCGTCTAACAAAGAAGAGAAGATGTTGAACAAAACTGACAATTTCACACAAAGCTTAATCAAACTTTGAGCCGTATACAAAAAGCCACCTTACTCATTAATCAAATAAATGAGCATGAATCATATAAATCCCTTAGTCAAATGACAAACAAATTGCATATATAAATAATCACGTTGTAAACTTATCAAAGGGTAAGTATCTTAGAGCTCATGAACTAAACTCATTAAATTTGTAATACAAAAAAAAGCATATCTTAGATAAACGACCAAAGCTCTGGAGAGCTGGCCATTGAATCAACTCTGTTTCCCTGGCTCTAAACTTATAACTAATTGGGTGTATCAAATTGAAGTAGTAAATCAAAAGATCCCCTTGTGTGTCACAAATAAGTAGTTGGGCCAAAACATGATAAAATAGAGACTTACAAATAGAATATAAATTCGACTTGTTTATTATTCTCTACTAACTCCCTTGCCCTTTGCTAGATCCATTCTTTTTGGTCTCATATAGTGGAGTTATTGTGCCAGATGACTTAGGGGTGGGACTGATAGAAGATTTTGCAGGAATACAGAGCCTTCTCAGTGCCTTGGCAGATTTGTCATTCCTAGGAAGATTGAGAACACTCACACTTTCGCTAACATTTGATGTAGGCTTACCCCTAAAAATATACATCCAGAAGTAAGCAAAGCATTCAAGTACTCCCAGAAATAAACAAAAAGAATAGAAGTCCAACTATTAACGGGAAGCGTCCAATTTGGATACTCAATTGTAAGAGTTCAACTGCCTAATTATGTTAAGTACTATAACTATACTTCAAAGTTCAAACTGATGGCATGTAAATATATAATATTAGTACTGATACTTTACAGAATGTTAATTTCTACATTTATAATCTACGCAATCATCAGAATAAAAGGAAATTTACATAAGGCAACCTAATTTACATATAATATACTAATAAACATGCAACATGCATCATAGATTTCTCACTCATACCTATGATAAGTGCTCAAAAAGTGCAATTTAACCCTCGATTATGCCTCTTGTTTAGCCATCTTAGTGGACTAATAGTGTTTGTAAGTTATGTTTTATGATTCTATAGGTGAAAAAGAGAGTTTTGTGGAATATTAGAGATAAAGGGGTAAAACGGAGCAATTCAGAGCATTAAGGATCACATGGGAAGCCCGTGGACAATCATGGAGAATGCCAAGGAATTGAAACTATTAAAGATACGACTTGGACCTATTTTAAAGCCTATTTGGAAGCCCAAGGCCAAAAGATTCGTTGCTTGGACCAAAGCCTGCAAAAGAGGAAAGAAAGATGGAGCAAAAGAGGAAAAATATAGTCTCGCGTCTGAGACGCGACTATCGTACATCCAGACGCGACTTTTGCGTCTGAGATGCAAGGATCGTGCGTCCAGATGCATGAAACAACACTGTAACCAATTCCTTCTCAGTTTTGGAGACGAGTTGGACTCTGAAAGAAGTTGATTTGCATTAGGAAACAAATGGTGGTTTGGAATGCTTCTAAAACTCATTGTAACCCCTATAAATAGAGGACTTAAGTGCCTCATGTAATTTGCCAATTCACTTATATTCTTGTCTCCAGAACTTAAGGCAGAGAGAGATTAATAATAAAAGATTCGGTTTTAACTAATTGAGTCTTAATAAGTTAATCTTTCTAGTTTTATGTTCTTCGACTCTTCTTCTTCTCGTTCTTCGTGTTCTTCCTTCTTTATGGAAGACTAATCTTCTCTTTCAAGGGAGGAGATGAAGCCGATGCTTAAGGTTTAATGATTCTTTTGGTTCATAGTGTTCTTTAATCAGGTTAGTTCTTTATGTTTTTAGTTATTAGTTCCATAGTACAAAATATCAGGATATGGGTATTTATCGATATTCAATTTCTGGATATGTATCGTGGATATCAAGAAATATCCACAATATCCACGATATTTGTCGATATTTTGGATATATCTACGATATTTTCATGTGAAACAATGTCAAATATTTCCAAAGAGGAGGATATATCCACGATACATATCCAGAAATTGAATATCGATAAATACCCATATCCTGATATTTTGTACTATGGTAAGCAGTCCATGAGATAATCTCCCAAACACTCCCCGCCAAAGTTTTCAGACAAAATTTCAAATCTCAAAAAACCTCGGAAAGCACTTGAAAATTAAAAAGAACACTGCCATGTCACCGATCCGCAACAATTAATAAAACTCAATCCTACCCGTCCATAAAACAATCAACAGTCAGAAACGCATTAAATCAACTCTTCACACAGATCAACTTCAACCAATAAACCCGGAACTCTCCCATCTATAAATACCCATCCTCAAAACACAACCCAACTCACTAATTCACAAACCCATCTCTCAAAAACCCATTTCTTCATCTTCTTCATATCTCTTCACAATGTCTGGGCGTGGAAAAGGAGGAAAGGGGTTAGGCAAAGGAGGAGCAAAGAGGCATAGGAAAGTTTTACGTGATAACATTCAAGGAATAACAAAACCAGCAATAAGAAGGCTAGCTAGAAGAGGAGGAGTGAAAAGAATCAGTGGGTTGATATATGAAGAAACAAGGGGTGTGTTGAAGATATTCTTGGAAAATGTTATTCGTGATGCTGTGACATATACTGAACATGCTAGAAGGAAGACTGTTACTGCCATGGATGTTGTTTATGCATTGAAAAGACAAGGGAGGACTCTTTATGGGTTTGGGGGTTAGAGATTTTGGATTCAAAGTCTTGCTTTGGTCAAGAATATTTGCAGATTTGGAGTTTTAATTGTTGGTTTTGGAATTTGGGTGTGTGTGTGTGTGTATGTTTTTTTTTAATGTGGTTGTAATTAGTTAATGTTGTTTGTTTTTGATATAGAATTAGTGTTCTAGATTGGAGATAGCTTGTTGTGTTGATTGTTCTTGATTGGCCTCTTATTTGCAAATATTTTTCTGTTAAATGTGCAATATCAGACTATATTAAAAAGATGCTTAACCCCAGAAATCAATTTGTGCAAAGGCCTAAAATTGATCCAATAGCTAGTATAAATCTGCGTCCAAGTTCTCTAATTACTGAATTACGTTGGGGTTGGGAACCTTTTTAGCGTTTGGTTTATGTAAGTGGTCAACTTGTGACAGTTTTGTTATGTGCCTAATTTTTTTTTTTTTTTTTTTTTTTTTTTTTTTTTTGAGCTTCAAGAATGTTGTAAAATAGTCACAAACAAAAACAATATTTCATTGGACAAACCAAAAATACAACCCAGAACCATAAAAAAAAAACAGTTAGGGTACTAAAAAGAGTTCACATATGGACATGTTGCTAAATATGTTAACGTGTTGCACATATTGGAATGATTTCTTTGTCTTCAAATTTCCTAGCTTTTTCATCTGTTGCTTCTCTACATCATAAGCATAATAATGAAGAGGTTCATTGCTAGAAGAAAGCAGAAACACGATCAATCTTCCATTATTCAAGCTTCCAATAAACTTGAGTTCTTTTTCAGTAGAATTACTGGTGTGGGAAGAATAATCGGAGTAGTCAGAATAATCGGTGTAGGTAGAATAATGGGTGCAGACAACATACTTGGTTGCTCCGTATGTGATAATACAGTTCTGCTTCACCCACTCATGGAAATCCCTCAGGGACCATATCTCCCATTCAATTGTATCATATTTATCATGCTTATCAGCAAGAGCCATGAAACCCCGAATCTCTAGAATAGCAACAGGTTTATGAATACCCTTCGGGAGAGGGATCATTTCAAGTGTTTCTCTAGCCATGTCCATGGAACCAAGTGGCAAACACCGCCCTCTAAAATATTTTTATAATATAACACCCCATTCACCGAAATATTAGTACCATCAAGGACATCTTTCCAAGTAAAACCATCCAAAGACAACAATACTCCTCTCCATGCATTACTACCTACAGTCAGTATCTCACATACAAAGAAATATTCTTCTAACCATATCTCCCTAGTGTTTGGGAGCGTTATCAATTTTCCACCACCACAACCGATGCCATTTGCAGTTACTTTATACTCATTCTTCCCAGGAACAAAGGAACAAACGATAACCCGTAATAATGACACGTCCAATTAATTATATTCTCAGGGAGTGTAGGCAGTACGACCGACTTCTTAATAAGAAGGGTGACCACACAAAAATTGCGAGGCTGAGCCACATGCTTGATCAAAACCAAACCGTTACAACTACCAACTACCATATATGAAAGTTTATTACTCAAATCGCGAACGACAACCTCCCTGTTTTCAATCTCCATCAGATAGGTGTCACACTTAGTGTCCCAATTCTCTCTATCTAGAATCAGTATGCCTGGTGTGGAACGAAGGAGATGGTGATTACCGAAACCTGGATCTAAGTATTGGCTTTGACCATTGAGGACTTACTCGCCTTAGATCGTTTACCGTATGGACTGAAAATTGCTCCAAGGTCTTTAACATAATGTCTTTGGGCAGATTTGACATCACACGTTTTTGTCTATTCTTCTCATTATCTCGCCACTAAATATCCATCTTTTACGAATAGAAAAAAATCTAATCAAATATCACAAGAAACTCACCTTTAATTAGCCGGAGGAGATTTTGATGAAAGAATGGGGTATAAGGAAATAGGAAATTAGGTCTCATTATATTTATTTTTTTGGTTTGGATTTGAATTTGTTATGTACCTATTCGTTCTGTGTTCTGTGTTTTGGTACTGTACACACCATGGGGCTTATTAAAAACTAGTACATAGCTCCGGGCCGTACGGCACTGAAAAGCCCAATCGAAACCCGCCCAACAAAAGCCCAGTTAAAAAAGGCCAACCGCCCACCAAAAAGTCCAGCAGCTATTGTTGATTTCAATAATATATATATATATATATATATATATTATTTATTTATTTATTTATTTATTTTTTGATAGTGAGGACCATGAATAAATCATGGGCACCTTATTTATTCCTTCTTTAAAAACCGGTTTAAGAAATTATTACAGACATCTAGTACCGATAAAGACTCTCTCGACCTTGCCCATTTTGCCAGTTTGTGAGCTGACATGTTGCATGTTCGAGGAGTGAATCTGAATAATATGAAATTAAAACTACTAGAACTCATAGAAATATTGCATAGAGCTTGGTTCCAGGTCCATGAAGATGCTGAAATTATGTCTGCACATACTAAGATAACTAATTTAGCATCCCCTTCTACAATGACCTCTCTCCAATGTTGCTGGACTGCAACTCCCTTGACCTTGCCCATTTTGCTAGTTTGCGAGCTGACATGTTGCATGTTCAAGGAGTGAATCTGAATAATATGAAATTAAAACTACTAGAACTCATAGAAATATTGCACAGAGCTTGGTTCCAAGTCCATGAAGATGCTGAAATCATGTCTGCACATACTAAGATAACTGATTTAGCATCCCCTTCTACAATGACCTCTCTCCAGTGTTGCTGGACTGCATAATTTACTTCCAGTTCCACTGCTAAAGCTTCTGCTTCTCCAAGTGAAGTGGCTTTGACTCTACTAACTTTTCTTCCTAAGAATTCTCCTCGACTATCCCTGCCAATCACAACTATATTTGCATAATAACAGTCTTTATGAAAATTGGCATCAAAATTTAGTTTTACCCAAAAAGGAGGAGGATTAATCCAACTGGATTCCAGTGGGATTGAGGTGTTATCATTCTCCATATGTTCATCAATAACCTCTGCATCACTAGTAAAAGCTCTATTCCAATCCTGCAATTTATTATATGCATGTTGAAGAATTGACTGCTGGTTAGATTTAGAGCCTTCAGATCTTTTATTATTCCGAGCTTGCCATATTGCATCCATAATAGCATAGAAAAGAGCAGGAGAGCACATATCATTAATATCAATAGGCTTTTTGATACTTAGACAAAAAGAGAGCCAGTTAGCCACATCAAAGTTAGCTTCATCTGTTCCAAGGCAAAACTTGGAATTGAACTATACTCCTCTTGACCACGGACACAAAAAAAAAAAATGATAAAGATCCTCTGAAGTGTTGTCACATTGACAACACAGTATTTAGGTTGTGTTTGATAAGAACCTCACAAGTAGGAAGAATATTGTGAGAAGCCTTCCCAATGAAGTTTTGGACTCTATAAGGGATTTTGAGTTGCCAGATTTGTAAATAAAGTTTAGGATTAAAAGAACTGGTGAAAGCTTGGGTAGATATGGCTTTAAGAGATACAACAACATGATATGCTGATTTGGCAGAGAAGGTACCCTTTTTGGTGAATTGCCACACAAGCTTGTCAGAGATGTTGGCTCTGATAATGGTAGATGTAATAGCACTCCTAATAGGCATATGCAGAGATCCTAAAAGAGGTTCATTCCAGTACCCTCCAGGTAAAAGGGCATCCTGACTGTCACTATGGGAATGTCTTGTGCCTCCACCCAATGTCTCAGAGGCTTGTAAACCCACCCCTAAGAAGTACACCCATGTGTCATTCCAAAAATTTATCTTACTTCCATCACCAATTTGCCAAACCATCCCACGAGCCACTACTGCCTTGGCCTTCATGATGCTTTTGAACTTGAAAGAAAGATTTGAGTGGTTTTTAGGATCTTCTAACACAGGGTTAAGGAACTCCCCATATTTAGCTCTCATTAGTTGTGTCCATAAACATTCTTTTCCATTTAAAACTTCCAATACAACTTCGCTAGCTTGGCTAAGTTAATCTCTTTAAAGAACCTTAGACTAAGACCACCATCTTTTTTCTTCTGACAGATTTTATCCCATTTGCATGTGTGAATAGATTTTGAATTAGGGGAGCCTTTCCACCAAAAGTCTCTGCACAGCTTGTCTAACCTCTCAGTGATGGAAATAGGGATTGAGAAAGATGATATGCTATAGATTGGGATTGCTTGAGCAACTGTCTTTATAAGAGTACTTCTACCTGCCTGGGACAAGAGACTAGCTTGCCAACCATTTATGGCTTTTGTAACTTTGTTAGCAAGAAAAGAAAAACCTTGAACTTTTGACTTGGAGAAAGAGATTGGAGAGCCCAAGTAAAAGTCTTTGAGACCCATAGAATTGATACAAAGAATGGATTTGATGATTCTTTGTTGGTGAATGTGGGTATTTGGGCTAAAAGAAACATTGGACTTGTCATAGTTAATGAGTTGTGTTTCGACCAAATATGATCAAAACACCAAGTGTTGATGAAAAAGACGAAGAACGTAGAAAAGTAATTAGAAAAATGATGGTGATCGGGGGAATGATGAGACTGTACCTTGCGGTTGCCTACGTACCCAAATTATCAGTGGGATCAAGTCTCAAGAACGTAGTTCTTAATGAAAAATAGTTTGGTATTTATATAGGTAGAGTAGAGAATCCTTGTAGCTCAAGTATTCTTGTAGCTTGAGTCATTGTGATAGAATATAACTCTCAACTGATAATTATCTCTTTTGATAAGAAACGAATCTGAACATAAATCAACGTACATTAGTGGTAAGCCATGTGGCTAAGGTTCACATGAGTTAATGGGCCTGTACATCGATTCATGGTACTGCAAATTGGGTTTTAGCCCTGTCGATTAAACGAATAAAGTAGAGACCCCTACTAATGGACGTTTGCCACGTAGGTGGGGGTCGAAACACCGCCCCCTCTTTGGCATGCGAACAAAGTTCATATGGCAAAGAAGAAAGAAAAATGAGCGGAATGTATAACGAAGTGTAGTGCGAAAAGAAATAATTCAAAAATTAAACTGTCGAAAAAAATATCGTAAATTATCGGAAACGAAATAATGTCAAACTAACATATACGGGATGTATTGTAGTTAAAAAATGGCTGAAAAATGCACAGTAAAAATTTTCGAACGAAATTGATTCTTTGAAAACTGTATCCATCGAAGCGTCAAGCGTAATATCTGAAATTTGAATTCGACAATGCGTGCCAACGGAATATCGAAACTTGGATTATACCGTTGAAAATTAAACGTAGGGGTAGTTTAGTAATAATAGGAAAAAAAATGCTAAAGACGAATTGGATTCGAAGGTGAAGACTTTAGCGACTAAACTTGATGCCAATTTCGATTTAGATAAGAGTTCGGATTAGATAAGAGTTTAGATTAGATAAGAATTCGGAGTAGATAATAATTGAAAGTAAATCTCACGTAATATTGGCTAGGAAAAGCCGGCCAGATAAACAAATATAAGTGGAAAATTGAAAGAAACACGTTGACAAAAAAAAATCGTTTTGGCTGTATATGAATAAACAACAAAGTGTCGATAATGGTTTGGTTTGCAATAGAGTTTCCTCACGCTGACGATTTGGATCTCGAGCAAGCTGAATCTCGTGAGCACAAAGAGATGAATGGAGAGGCAACATGCGTTGGAAGTGCGGCTCTTGTCCTACCCAATACCCCATGTGATTTCCCCATGTGATGTCCTACGAAAGACAAAACTCTATGATGTTCAACTAAGGAAAACAAGACACTTACTCAATTGATCTCCAAAAATGATTTCCTGACCATATTTTCTATGCAATTGGGCATAAATTGGTCGATGCCAAGGATTATATCATGTTTGGTGCAGTTTAGAAATTATGGCAATCTGTTTATCATGACATTCGTCACCAATGGAGAAGTTTGCATCATCAGATCAGCAAGTACAAAATCCAGATATCAAGACCAAGGAAACTGAAGCTAAGGAAAAGGAAGCTAAGCTATTGAAACTAGAACAAAAATGCCAAGGTAAGCTTGATGTTGCTGTTGGCGCTGCAACTCTTATTGTAAAGTCTATTCCGTACCGTCAGGCTTCCTAGAAAGCCACATACCTACTATACGTGCAAAAAGGAAAGAGCTCATCTTCTCTTACTACTCGAACAAATAGGACCCATCTCGACAGCGAGGAAGAAGTTCCGTCTATGAGGTGTATTGGAGAAAACGGTGGTCAGAGAAAGACACCCGCACTAAGAGCCGAAGAATCGCGAATTGGATGCGAACTACAAATTGGTTAAGAATTTGAGCATTAATAAACTAAAACCAAGAGGAATTAAACTTAACAAATATCAAAGGAGATCGAACAAATCGATAGATCTATAATAGACAGTAGAGAATCGAACAAAGAATATTATGAAGTATATAAAACGTTATATGTGAGTCATATGACGATGATAGAGTTTAAGAGATGGAAAGAAAGTGGTAGATATAATGAAGATATAAGGCTTTGCTCGGAAAGTTTCACTCGGAAAATTTCTCTCAGAAAGATTGGCATAATGCTTTGGAAAAAATAATGAAACTGGCAGATATTTTCGCTTGGAACGAAAAAAAATTCACTCGGAGAATATGACAAAGTAGTGTCAATGATTTTCGTCAGGATGAAACAGGTATGTTAGTATTTTTTATCAGTTATCTGAAAATTGTGGTTAAGTCTGAAAGTCTGATGAAAAGTTTTGTATTCTTGTCGCAGATTGAAACGGTGGTACGACGAGCAAAAGATATGAGCAAAGATATGTACGAAAAGTCTACGGAAAAAGTTTTGAACGGAAAGATCTCAATGCCGTAGAAATAATAATAATAATAATAATAAAGAAGCGGAATAAAGTTTTCGCTTACGCGTCAAATCCCCAATGTAGAGACCTCTCAATTATGTCTACATTCAGCTTCAAGATGACACAAACAAGACCGGAGGCGGACTTATTATGCGAACTATCGGTGTAAATCTAGCAATTAGCTGATATATCCGTTAAATATTTCAAGTCATCGCCCCCGGGAGGTAATGACAATTAGAGATCGACATTTTCCTCATCGAGTAATGCTTTCGACATAGGAATATCATCAATAAGAAAATCAGTCATTAGCGAAACCAAAGTTTGTCTCTGTTTAATTGTATGAGTGTCAGAGACAATGTTGTAAACACTAAGGTAACTTTTCCATTCTGCGACTCGATCTGTAGACGTTGCGAAAAAAACTTGCGCAGCGGATATTCGACAAGTATAAACTTCGACTATTCCTTCTTTGAAATAAGCTTAAGACGTCAGACAGCATGAAACAAGGCGATTAATAATATTTTCAATTCAAGAATGCCTCGAGACATATGGCCGGACATTATCCGCATGACGGATGGCGAAAAGAATCGTCGAGGCAATAACCGTCTTTGAATAATTTGGCACATCGGTGGAACGGTAGCCGGGTCGTATGCAATCGGATGTTGAAAAGGAATAGGAGGGAGTAGTTCGATACCGCTAGGTTGACCTAGAACCGCACATTCGCGATGATCGTCAGTAAGTGCATCGAGAACTTAGGCTCGTCGAGTATTCATCATAACTTTTGTAGAACGTGATCGTCGGTTTTGCATAAGAACCGCAGACGGCGCCAATTATGTTTCGACCAAATATGATCAAAACACCAAGTGTTGATGAAAAAGACGAAGAACGTAGAAAAGTAATTAGAAAAATGATGGTGATCGGGGGAATGATGAGACTGTACCTTGCGGTTGCCTACGTACCCAAATTATCGATGGGATCAAGTCTCAAGAACGTAGTTCTGAATGAAAAATAGTTTGGTATTTATATAGGTAGAGTAGAGAGTCCTTGTAGATCAAGTATTCTTGTAGTTTGAGTAATTGTGATAGAATATAAATCTCAACTGATAATTATCTCTTTGATAAGAAACGAATCTGGACATAAATCAACGTACATTCGTGGCAAGCCATGTGGCTAAGGTTCAGCCTTAGACACATGAGTTAATGGGCCTGTACATTGATCCATGATATTGCGGTGGGCTTTAGCCCCTCGCCGATCAAAACGAATAAAGTGGAGACTCCTACCAATGGGCGTTTGCCACGTAGGTGGGGTCGAAAACAAGTTGCCCGAAGCCTCCACGGATTCATCCAAGATATCACTTACAATCTCCACATCCTTAATACAAGTCTTGCAAAAAACTATGAGGTCATCTGCATACAGTATGTGGGAAATACCAGGAGCACCTCTAGAGATCTTTAAGCTAGTTAAGAGATCAAATTGTTCAACTTTGAATAAAAGCCTTGACAAAGCTTCGGACACCAGGATAAACAAATAGGGTGAGAGAGGGTCACCCTGTCTTATTCCTCTAGAGGGGATGATAGTTTTTAGAGGAATACCATTAACAAGAATGTTATATTGTACAGTGGAAAGATAGAAATTGACGAGCTTGATCCATTTAGGAGAAAAGCCTAAATTATGGAAGATTTGAGCAATAAAGGTCCATTCTATCCTGTCATAGGCCTTAGCCATATCCAACTTGATAGCACACCAACCCTTCTTTTGTTTCTTCATGGATTTAATCTTGTGTAAGACTTCATGAATTACTCCTACATTATCACCAATGTCACTTTTAGGTGCAAAAGCGCCTTGATGTGGGGATGTGAACAAAGATAGGAGGGGTTTGAGCCTACTTGCAAGGATCTTAGCAATGATTTTATAAATCACATTACACAAACTGATAGGTTTGAAGTTTGGTATTTTTATAGGATTGGATACTTTTGGGATTAGGGAAATGAAAGTTCTATTAGGATGGTGCCAAAATGCTCATCTCTAAAGAAAGTCTAAACCACTTGAATGGTATCTTCCTTAACAACATATATTCCAAAATATTTTGTAAAAGATAGGCTAAAATCCA
Organism: Coptis chinensis; assembly: GCF_015680905.1. Taxonomy (NCBI): domain Eukaryota; kingdom Viridiplantae; phylum Streptophyta; class Magnoliopsida; order Ranunculales; family Ranunculaceae; genus Coptis; species Coptis chinensis. Next base: position 62,528,568 of record NC_141462.1, read on the forward strand.
TCAGGCCACGGGGCCTTAAGGTTGCTCATCTTTCTAAGAACTTTAAAGATCTCAGTTGCGAAGGGATAGCAGAAAGGGATTGATTTTGAGATTCTGAGATGCGAGGATTGAAAAGAGAGATAATATTTTGATTGACCATAGGCTCATAAGAGGTGAACAAAGAAGAATATAACTCACTAATAGATTTTTCTATGACAGAAGCATCACTAGACCAAGTGCCATCTTCCAATAAAAGTCTGTCAATAGAATTCTTACTTCTCTGATATGATGCATAAGTATGAAAAAACCTAGTATTCTTATCACCACATTGAACTTTAGTATTCCTAGAATTCTGTCTCCAGTATTGCTCCTCTCTTAACAAAAGTTCTTCGAGAGTGACTCTTGTACTGATGATGGCTAAAGTATTAGCCTCAGAAGGGTTTAGATCATTAAGTGAAGCCAGCTTAGTCTCACAAATTCTTATTTGGTGAAAAATGTTACCAAATATTTTTCTGTTCCAGTGGAAAAGGGATTTTTGAAGGTTTGATATTTTAGAATTGAGAATGAAAGAGGGAAAGCATGTAACATGGAGATTCCAGGATTCTTTAATGGCCTAAGCACAAGAGGATTCTCTAATCCACATTTCTTTAAATTTGAAGGTTTTTTTTTTTTTTTTTTTTTTTTGTTAAGAAGTAAAATGAGGTGGTCTGAAGTTGCAGTAGGTATATGATGAATTTTAGCTTGGGGAAAAAGATTAAACCAATCAGTTTTAGCAAGAGCACGATCTAATCTTCCCTTGATATTAGCTTGACCTTTCCGATAATTACACCAACTAAATTTAGGACCAGAAAAACCTAGGTCAACAAGACTCAAGTCAGATGCCAGGTCTTGAAACTCTTGGAGAGCTTTAAGATTAACCTTATTACCACCCATTTTCTCATCCATGCTGAGAATGACATTGAAATCACCCCATAAGAACCAAGAGCCCATACAACTAGAAGCAACAGTACGCAAATGATCCCATACAATACTACGTTTATGTGATACTGGATAACCATATACCAAAGTAATTAACAAATCACCTTCAGAAAGGTAGTTAGTAAATTTACCTGTGACTGCATGCTTACTAGCTCCCAAGATTTCCAGCTCAATCTTATCCTTGTACAATAAAACCAAACCACCACTACAACCTTCAGCATCTACCAAAAAAGCATTCGGATACTGTAGAGAATTTTGTAAACTCTTGATTCTAATAATGCTAGCTTTAGTTTCTACTAAAAAAGGAACGTCTAGATTATGTTCTCTAACCAGGTCCTTCAGATTCTGAACCACTGTGGAGGTACCCAGTCCCCGACAATTCCACATCAACATCACAAGTGTAGTGGTTTCCTCCGGAAAATTTACATAACCCAACTAACTCACCAAGATTTTCAAGCAAATACTCACACTATACAAATCCAATCCTTGAAGAAAGAAACAAATACTAAACCAGTCGAACTCAGCATAAAAAATAGGTAGAATCAAATTGTAGGTCTCAAACGTCTTCACAAGCCCAGAAGATAAATACATTCAATCATAGTACAAAATATCAGGATATGAGGATATATCGATTTCTGAAATTTTCGATATATTTAAATCGATATATCCTCTTGTGTGGGGGATATTTTACATAAAACATTTGATAATATCGTCGATATATCAACAAATATCAAATATCGTCGATAGTTTGGCGATATTTTACGATATATAATTAAAAAGGGATTCAAAGTTTGAAAAAAAAAAAAATTGAATCCGAGAGAGGGAGAACAGACGATCAAACCAATTACTAATGTTTCCCCTCAAAGAAATTTGGAAGAACAACACGGAACTAAGAAATAGATTCCATAAATAACTTCATATTTGTTATATCCTCTTTGGTGTCAAGATACATCGAGTTTACTCCAACATAAAGAAGCTTATCAAATCGGCCGGGCCGTAAAAGTCTTTGGATCAATAAGATCAGTCTGTTGCTTGCCCCAATGATGAACAAATCCGGCAAATCAAGTGGTGAGAAAGGGATTACGGACATAATAAAACCGAGTGCGAAGGAGAGAAGGAGATGATAACAATACAAAAACTCATACACCGTTATTGGAATCATTCAGGGCCATCAATTTCGCAAGCATCTAGAAACAAGAAACATCCACCACAACCAAGACAAACGCTAGGGCACTGATGATATTTGTATATATAACATAAAAGAGAGGTGGGTATTGGAATTTGGGAATGAAGGTTAACTTTATTATTTTGTTGGAAGAAGGTTAACTTGATTCTACTTACTTGTTTGCTCCAAGAGGCGGTGAAGTGCGGATTCAACAAAGCACCACCTATGAAAGCAACGACCATCGAAACTAGAACCAAGAAAAACCAATCCTTTGAAAGAGCCATTTCTCTTTGCAATAACAACACTACAATATAGCGGTTAGTATGTATCCGCGATATTTTCAAAATATCGATATATGGCGTGCTAATATCGTGATATTTGAGGATATATCGACGATAATTGCACATTTTACATTTGAATGTATCCAACTCATATCCTGGATATATTCATATCTTTTTCTAAAAACTCGATATATATCGGAAAATATCGCGATATATCGCGATATTTTGTACTATGCATTCAATTACTTTCTTACCACCCTCCAGAAGGCTCAGCGAGTTGTTATTAATTGAAATTAAGATTGGATCATAGTCTCTGAAAAGTACTTCCGCAAGATCATCCATAATTAGCATTCCACCAGCTCAGAAAACCCGGAAAAAAGGACTGACACTCCACCACAAGAGAGAGCCCAGCTATCAATGGAAAAATCCTTTCTTCAACGATTCATCCCTAACTAACAAACAGGAAATTGGAAAATCAAGACCTAGTTTCCTTTCGGCAAAGCGTTATGTATCTCGTTGGTACTATCATCACTTTTAACCCAATTCGCCGCTGATATAAACATAAAAAGATAGATGCCCCTCCCCAGACAAACTTTATTCAAAAGAATCGAGACTGGAAACTTGGGATTCAGTATGAAAAGACACTTCCAAAGAGGGTGAAAGAAAATGATTGAAACTAATTAGCTAATGGGATCAAAAATCATTTTCTTAAACAATTATGAATAGGCCTGAATACGATCAGAGTTAGCCTGGATCTCACCGAATTTCGTCTGAACAGCCGTAACTTTGGGATATTCTATCACCTTAGGCAGGCACCGCCATCAATCTGACAATAACACTGAAAAATAAAGATGCACAGTTGTCTTCTTCTCAAATGCTCTTTTCTTTTTTCTCCTCTCAAAACTACAACTTCAGTTCTCAAAGCCGACTACCTCAGATCGCAAGCCCATCACAAACTAAACAATACACTAAGGAAACCATGGTGTTTATTATATGCAACTGTAAAATCACTTACCAAAGCAAGATCGCAAAGAGGGAGGAGCCATTCCAGTGTAACTTAGTCGGACTCGGTTCAATTCAGCATAACTCGGCTTGACGAGCATGTAGTTCTTCGTTATTCCACTTGATTGACAAGAATTTAAGCTGGTCCTAAATTCTGGTCTTCTTCTCTACTTCTCCAATTGAAAGATGGATGTGAGAATCGGGCGAAATCGGTCGGAAAATGAAAACTCGGTACTTTACTCAGTAACAATAGCAATCCGAGTCAAAAGTCAGATTCATGGACTAGGTTTTGTAATCGATCATTCATCCAGATTTTTTTTTTAATTGTTTGTGACTACTTCAATAATAATCCACTACTCTTGTTACCCCTTATTATCCTGCCCGCACCTCATAAACATTTAGATCCGCCCATATCATAAGTTATATCCAAAAGTTAGAATTGCTTTTGAGAGGCCCACACCATTCATTTTTATTAGATAGACTAGATATAACTCGTGCCTATGGCATGGTATGTTATGAGTTTATTATGTTGTCTGTGGGCATTAATCTTGGTACACCCTAGTATTTCAAAAATGTGACCTATGTGAAAATTTGTAGACAATTTATTTTGAAGTGGTATTATACGTTGGATGACATACTTCCTTGCCATGGTTTATTTGGTGGATGCCAGTATGGGTTAATGAACTCAATTTTTGAAATATTGTAGATATTTATTTATAGGCATATTTATAAAACCCAATTTGAAGTCATGAATTGAAGGCAATTTTATCTACCATCCCAATTTTCTTTTTATGTTAAAGAATGTTTGCCCCCCACCTCACTCTCAAAATTAAGCACAAGATTAGGGCATTTTGTGTTTTTTTTGGCTGAACAAGTCATCAAAGCCATTGCCTGAGAATTAATGTCAATATGTATGTGAACATAAAGATGAGGCAAGCACAATGTGTTTCTATAGTTAATGCATCTTAAAATCATTAAAATATTGTAATTGGTGAATCTTGGCGGCTCAATTTCTAGAAATGACCAATTATAAGATTTTTATTGTAGTTTGGTTATAATTATTATATTTTAATTTGGTTATAATGATTAGTTTAGTTATTAGACTGCGTTGCTCTTCTGTAACCTTTAACTAATGTGCTATTTTCATTGTCTCAATGGCTAAAATAAATGTAGATGGCTATTAAACTTTTTAGTCGTGGCTTTGATATACTTTGTTGTTTTGTTGATACGCAATGTGTTTCTTTTCTTATCCTGCAAACCATCATAGAATCCAATATGAAATTTTTGTCATATTGCTCATATTAAAGGAACTTGCAGATGCATCAAAGTATGAATCATATCTTTTTTCCTATGTTATATATGGACATGCCATATTTTGTAAAAAAAAAATCCGTGTTGGATACGTATTCACGTGTCCGTGTCAGATACATATCAGATACATATTGTATGTGATTTACCTCAAATTTTGATATTTCACCGTGTCACACACTTCGTATCCGTGTCCGATACGGACACACGTATCCGTGTCAATGTAACTTAGCCTTTTTCATTTGATGCAAGACCAAAGGAGTTATATTGAAGATAAAGAGGATTATATTCTAGCATGTAGTTGGTGCCTCTATCTTTGAAGCAACAACCATGAGCTGATCAACTTTGGGGAGTGGTGGGAAATTCAGGTCAATGCAAAAAGCGAAAAAAAAAAGGTTAAGGTGAAAAAGAAAGGAGGAGATCGATTGGACTTTGGAGGAGGTGGATTGGAAGAACTCCATGTTCTTCAACTGTTTGGAAGAGGAAATCGAGGTGTGTGTTTAGGTGGGGGTTGTTAAGGGTGAGCTGAGCTCGATATAACACATTGGTAGTTATGGTCTCTTTACCTTTAGATACTGTTGGCTGCATTCAATGATTAGAAACATAAGCTATTTGTTTTATTTTTTAAAAAAAAAGCAGGAAATAAAATAAACATAAGCCATTTATATAAATTCTTGGCAGTAGATTAATGTGTTGAGTGTGAATGACATATATTCTTTATATTCACTACAATATTTTTTTTTTTCTTTCAAGTATTGTACTGTTAGCTGTATTTTGCTGTAATTTTTTGTACTCAAGGTATTTGCTGCCTATAATTTCTTGCGACTGGTTATTAGTTTAATGTCATGGATGTTTGGAGATTTTTCTTGGGATTGGTTATTTGATCTTTTCGGTGTCATGAATATTTGGAGATTGTTGTTTTTACCATAACAAATGATGTTAAAACGTGTATGCATATTTCATTGACACGTACACGTTATATGAAATAAAGTAGCGACGATGAGATTAAACAATAAAAGGAGTAGATGCACACAAGTACTGATTACATGAGACTTGATTTGTGTACCTCAGAGGTTTTCCGCTCACATATAATTGTTGATAAGCACCCAAAAGTATAGTTTAAATCTCTTAATAGTATTACATTTAGGCCAATTATGTTTATAATAAATAAGAGTTAGTATAGTTTACATGTTTTTGTGTATTTCAGGTCTTGAAGCTGTTTATGTGATTAAAGATGTCATTTTTGCATGGAAAATGAGTCAAGATGATTGATGAAGAAGTTCTATGTTTAAAGCCCAAGAATCATGAAGAAAAGCTTTTTTCAAGCCCAATTAAAGCTAGGAAGTCAAAGTCAATTCGGGTAAAAAAAGAATAGAAAAGTCAATAGAACTTCAAATGGGCGTATTATTGTACTCGGGCCTCAAAATTAGGCCTACGTTATGTCAAAACGACCAACTCGGAATAAGCTTTCCAATGGATCTGGTCTTGCCCCAATCAGAGCTATAGACACTTAAATAATTTTCAGCATCTGTGGCCTCTTTAGACTTAACCTAATGGACTTTGGGCTCACATTAGAGGCCCAAAGTCCTCTTTTTTAGCCCATGCACGAAAATGTAACCCTAACCGTCTCCTATATAAAGAGGGTTAAGGCTAAATTTATTCACTTCTTCCTCCCCTTAGTCTCTAATTAGTTTAGAATAGTTTAGTTTAGGTTTAGTTAAGTAAATTAGGGTTAGTATTGTAGCCTCCATTAAAACTTTATCAAATAAAGCTTTAGTTCATTATATTCAATCATTGTTTTATTATTTATATATTTAATTCACTGCGTTAGATTAATGAATCCAATAAAACAAGGATAAACCTCCATTAGAGGGGGTTTATAAAGTCATGTGAGGATGATTAGCCATTAGCTTACTATTGTTTTGTGTAAAGAACTTCAAGTTCTTCGTTGTGATTATCTAGAGATAGAGCTCATAACGGAGAATTAGAGTTTAGAGCCACCATCAAAGAGATTTGTGGTGGAGCTAAACTCTCATGCTAGTGAAGCCTTGATCCGAGACGACTTGGTGTTCACTAGGGATCAAACAAGCGATTCGATAACTAATCGCATGGTGGATTATCTCTCTCTATATCTTTTCTCATCATTTAATTCTACTGTTTCGTATCTATTATTTACTGTTTTCATATCATTATTACTCTCGTTAGTGAATTGTTTGATTAGTCTAAATTCGTGTTAAATATGTACAAGCAAGAGTGGTTTAGACCAGTGTTCGTGATTCTGAACGAAACCTCGAATTCCGCCCAATATTTCGATTTTTCAAAAAACCAGAATTCCAAATATAGAGTCGAAATATTGATTATTCCGAAATCAGTCGAAATTCCGAATATGATAGGGTCGAAATTTTATGAATTTCGATTTTTGGATTTGTCGGAATTTTGAAATCCCAAACTATGGTTCAAACACAACTACTCTCCTCTTCAACACATGTTTAGAGAGTATAATTATTATTGATATGCATGATTTAGTATTGTTTAAACTACTGTTTTCACACTATTAAAATTCTCTTGTCAATTGTCATGTAGAGCAATAGCTCTTTTTATGTTTGGGATTTTCTTACTCTTCTTAGCTTATATTTGCAATAGCATGGGCAACATTATTTGACTCAGGAATTCAAGGTTAGGAGCGACCTCATTGTTGGGGCACATTAGTAATGGCATGATTCTGATGTTCAATTTGACTAGTTTTGTTCACTTATCACAAAGTACTATTGCCTCAGTCACATGGTGAAAAATACGGTCAACTCTTTCAGGTTACAGTCTGTAAGAATTTTCAGTTTGTATACTGTTTCGACCCCCATATACGTGGCAAACGTCCATTATTAGGGGTCTATTTTATTTATTTAATCGACAGGGCTAAAGCCCAATTTGCAATACCATGGATCAATGTACAGGGCCATTAACTCATGTGTCTAAGGCTGAACCTTAGCCACATGGTTTGTCACTAATGTACACTGATTTATGTCCAAATTCATTTCTTATCAAAGAGATAATTATCAGATGAGAGTTATAGTCTATCATAATTACTCAAGATACAAGATTACTTGAGCTACAAGGACTCTCTACTCTACCTATATAAATACCAAATTATTTTTCATAAGGAACTACGTGGAAACTTGATCCCTAGAGAATAGATCTTGGGTACGTAGGCAGCCATTATCTTGGTTCAGTTTCATTTCCCCCAACATCAAATTCCTCTGTTTCTTAGTGCGTTCTTTACCATTGCTCTCGTTGTGTTGAAGCAGTTTATTGCCGAAACATAATTGGCGCCGTCTGTGGGTTTTTTGAATCCATTATCATGTAAAATAATCAAGATGGTAAGCACAAGAAGAAGTCCGAACAGACAACATATTCCTCCTGCCAATAGGAATCGCAACCCTCGAAATTCAAGTCGGGTAATGCAAGAACCGTTGAACAATCGAGTTGCTCCTAGTGGTAGGATCAATTCTCAACATCCAACTGCAGCAGCACCGCTGCCGCCGCTACTACAAATGGCGATACAAACGCCTCTGAAAGAAGGCATCACAGAAGAAAGTATAAGGAAAACTTTCATCCCAGACTGGACCGACCTGACAGGGAAGGCCGACCTCGCAGATTTGAGGAAAATTGTCATCCTAGACAGGTTCGACCAGACAGGGAAAGAAGGCGTCACGGAAGAAAGTATAAGGAAAACCTTCATCCTAGACTAGACCGACCTGACAGGGAAGGCCGACCTCGTAGATTTGAGAAAAACTGCCATCCTAGACAAGTCCGACTAGGCAGGGAAAGAAAGCATCACAAAAGAAAATATAAGGAATACCAATATCCCATATGAGACTGACCTGACAGGGAAGGCCGACCTCGTTGACCTGAGGAAAATTGTCGTCCTAGACAGGTCTGATCCAATAAGGAAGGAAGGTGTCACAGAATCAACTAGAGGAAAGACCACAATCCCAAACAAACTACCGACCTAGATAGGCTGGTTACACGCAAAGAAAAAGACAATCTCCAGTAGGACCCGAACGTGTGTATCGCCTAAAATCTCTAACTCTTGTAAGAGGTAATGGTAGGTGTCATCTTCCACATAGGCTCGACCGGGGGCGTCTGTCTGTTTAAATCTTCTGGATAAAATGGATTTCACCCCACTTAACACGAAGTCCCTTTGATGTAACTTCCCACTCATCGTAAAGTTCATCTGAACCTTAACGAAGCTTGTCCGATTCATCCGTATCCGTTGCCACGAATTTCCGAACTGGTGGATGCCACTTCGGGCTTCCAACGCCTATCTTTCATGGATGCTTCTTCAGGGTACTACCAGATCTCTTTGAATGTGGATAACCAAGAGTTCACCGCCTTCATTACCGACCAAGGCATTTTCTGCTACACTGTTATGCCTTTTGGTCTGAAAAATGCCGGTCTGACCTACCAAAAGCTTGTAAATACAATTTTTCCGATCTGGGGGATAATAATGGGGCTTATATCGATGATATAGTCGTTAAATCGAAGCTTATTGGTGATCATCTTTCCGATCTTCAACTTGTTTTGATAAGCTTAACAAGTATAACATGAGACTCAATCCCGCCAAATGTTCTTTTGGCCTCTTTTTGAAAATTTCGGGATACCTCATGACTCGTAGAGGTATTGAGGCTAATCCCCGATCGATCTGGCGCCGTTATTAATATGCCATCACCAAAAAATAAGAAGAAAATTCAACGACTTCATCGGGTCGGGCTTGTCTTCTTCATAGATTTATTTCTAAATATTCCGATCGTTGTCATCCCTTCTTCCAAACTTTAAAGGGGGCGGCAACTTGGAACGTTGATTGTGAAATGGCATTGCAACAACTGGAGAAATACTTGGTCAGTCCTCCTATATTGACAAGTCCTTCAACGGGTCAACCTAGTGGCATATACCTGGCAGCTACAACTCAAGCTGTTAGTGCTGTTCTTTTCATTGATGATGGTAGACCCGTCTTTTTTATCAGTAAGACTTTAACCGAAACTGAGTCTCGTTATTCAAAGATGGAAAAAATTGCACTTGCATTGGTTCATGTCGCTCGCCGATTGAAACCATACTTCCAGGGGAGGTTGGTCAGAATTATACTAAAAATCCCTTACGCAAGATCTTTCGTAATGCACATGAATCAAGTATGTCTTTGAAAGTCGTACTACTAAAAAGGACATGTTCTGGCTTCTTTGATAGCTGATTTTCCGATTAATGATTCTCCTATTGACGATTCCTTGGGCCAGGAAGAATCTATGGATGACATTCTGCCGCCAATAACTGGGGGCGACGAAGACCAACATGAAAACACAATTCCTAATCCCATTGACATATGGATTGTTTACTCAGATGGCTCCCATAGTAAATCTGGGTCTGGAATTGGATGCATTTTTTGTTAAACCCGGCAGAGAAAAGATTGGGAAATCTGTGCGATTTGGCTTTGCCGCTTCACATAACGAAGCCGAGTATGAGGTTGTCATTTGTGCCTTGAGAACAGCTTTGACACTGGGGGCGCGAAAGCTCCAGTTATATACGGATTCTTGCCTTGTTGCCAATCAGTTTGGTGGGTCTTTTGAAAGCAAGAGATGAGCATATGGCGGCTTATCTTAGTTTGATACGGAGTCTTGCTCGACAATTTGATAGCATCTCTATCACTCAAAGACCGAAATGACATCGTCATGCAGATTCATTGGCTTATCTCTCCTTTGTTTAGAAGCGAAGGGTCAAGACACATCACTTTTTTGCGATCATCTTTTTGTCGGTCTAAGTTTGAACGCGTTTTCGCTTTAGTTTGTTACTCTCATTACGAAAAAATCCGGCGAAGTTACCACATTTAACCGTCGGTTTAAGTTTGAACGCTTTTACGCTCGCTTAGTTCATTACTATCATTACAAAAAAATCTGACGAAGTTACCACATTTAGCTTTGTCAGTCTAAGTTTGAACGTTTTTTACGCTCGCTTAGTCATTACTATCGCTACGACAAAATCTGACGAAGTTACTACGTTTAACTTCGTCAGTCTAAGTTTGAACGCTTTTATGCTCGCTTAGTTTGTTACTATCACTATAACAAAATCTGGCAAAGTTATCACGTTTAGCTTCGTCAGTTTAAGTTTGAACGCTTTTATGCTCGCTTAGTCCATTACTATCGTTCCGACAAAATCTGACGAGGTTACCATGTTTAGCTTCGTCAGCCTAAGTTTGAACGCTTTTATGCTTGCTTAGCCAAATTTTGCAAAGTTAAAATGATTGGGGCGTTTTTTCTCGCGGGGCGGGGGTTCTATTTCATTTCAACTGCATAAATCTACATCATTGTCGGTTTTCTATTTTATTTCAACAACAATATTCTAATAACAAAACCATTTTATTTTTCATCAAAAGAAGTTTTAGCTCTGTTACAACCTCATTATTGATCTCGTCCATCCTTTTACTCATTCACATCGGCCGCACAACAATATTCAATAACAAACCCCCTCCTTTTTTCCTTTTTTTCATCAAATGGGGCCTAAGTTTTAGCTCTATAGTTATCTCTTGGCCCAAGTACATTTACATCAATTATCTAATCATTTATTGTCTAATCAATTGTCTTCACTTACGGTTGTTCGATTAAATCTTCATTTTCTTCTTCTTCGAAATCTGCATTAAACCCTTTTAGCTTTTCGGTTAACTATTTTCCTTGATCATTCTTTTTTTCTAAGGCATTGTGCGATCTTTCTCTGAAAAATTTTCCCGGCGAAAATTTTTCGTCGGCTTCATTTATTTTTCTATGGCATTGTGTCGATCTTTCTACCAAAATTTTCCGCGACAATTTTAAAACCGGTTTCACTATTTTTTTCTAAGGCATTGTGCCGATCTTTCTCTGAAAAATTTTCCGAAAATTTAAAATTTTCAAAACGGCTTTCATTATTTTTCTAAGGCATTGTGCCGATCTTTCTACTTTAAAATTTTCCGGCGAACAATTTTAAATCGGTTTCACTATTTTTTCTAAGGCATTGTGCCAATCCTTCTACAAGAAACTTGCCGAAATTAAAATTTTCGACAAACCGTTATTTTTTCTAAGGCATTGTGCGATCTTTCTCTGAAAAATTTTCGAACGAAATTTTTTGTCGGTTTAATTATTTTTCCAAGGCATTGTGCCGATCTTTCTGAAAAATTCTCCGGCGAAAATTTTCACAAGATCATTATTTTTTCTAAGGCATTGTGCGATATTTCTCCACCTAAATTTTCCAAGCAAAAATTTTCATCAACTTTATTATTTTTTCTAAGGCATTGTACCGATCTTTCTACGATAAATTTTCCTAGCGACAATTTTCGTCAACTTCATTATTTTTTCTAAGGCATTATACCGATCTTTTTACGATAAATTTTCCTAGCGACAATTTTCGTCAGCCGATCTTTCTACGAGAAACTTGCCGAGCGAAAATTTTCGACAGTTTTGTTATTTTTTCTAAGGCATTCTGCCGATCTTTCTACGAGAAATTTTCAAAGTGAAATTTTTTGACAGCTTCATTATTTTTTCTAAGACATTGAGCCAATTTTTCTGAGCAAATTTTTCCGAGCGAATTGAACATTTTCAACAGTTTCATTATTTTTTTCTAAGGCATTGAGCTGCTTTTTCCGAGCGAATTGAATTTTTGACAACTTCGTTATTTTTTCTAAAACTTTAAAGCATTGAGCCGATCTTTCTCAACGAAATTTATGTCAGCTTCTTTAATTCGTCTATGACATTCATTGACTTTTGTGCGAATCCTTTCTCTGTCAACTCTTCGTGAATTTTTTTCGCTCGTCATACTACCGTTTCTACCTGCGACAACAAGAATAAACTTTTCGTCAGTCTTTCAGACTTAACCAAAATTTTAAGATAACTGATAAAAAACACTAACATACCTGTTTCATGTGGTCGAAATTTGTTGACACCGCTTTGTCATATTCTCTGAACTTTTCTCTGTCTTCTTCGGCAGCCCAAAATAACTCAATAATTGCACATTTTTTTTTTACTCAACGGAATTGCACTCCCGCAACTTAATTTGACCATCGCCGCAGCATCGTGTATTCGTTGTTTCTGTCACCTTCTTTCCACCTCACCAAGTCTACGATCGTCATCAAGTTTTCTTTTTCTCGATTATCTTTCACCCGTATAATACGGTCGTTTCTACCTAAAAAGAAAAAATAGGTTAGAAAACACAAAAACCGGGTTCACTGGGCCAGATCAATGCGAGGCAGGTACGGTGCCCTTCCTTTGCTGACGGTGCACCGTATAATGTTTGATATTTGAGTTCTGAATGCACCGGGCCAAATTAAATAAGCGCAGGTACGGTGCCCATCCTTTACTGGTAGTGCATGGTATCATGTTGTTGATATCAGTTTGAATAGAGGCGCAATCATCGCCTTCACCACGTTTCTTCTTCAGCAGCTTATGAAGGAATTCGCTCCGGACACCAACAGTTTTCTTTTTTATCATCTCCACATGATCCATGCAGAGGAATTCCTTACAAAAAAATTCATCAGTTCAAAGGCCGTGCATAAAATCAAAACAAAAAAAAGGAAAACGATAGCAGCATACCGCGCATAGTTTACTTACCACAAAAGTCGAAACCCAAGATGAGATGCAAAGTGTCTGTTTGATGGAAGCGGATGTGTTTTTATACTGGTTTCCAGAGAGGAGCACCCATCTCGATATCCTTCCACCGTTAGAGAAAGAGAGAGATTCGCTGCTCTGTGAAACTAGCCCGACGCTGTGCCCTCCACTTGCGTTACGAACCCTCGTAAACAAAGATGAAGAGAGAGAGACGCACCTGTAGGTCAACCCGAAGAAGGATCACAGAGTTATAAAGCAGCAGTGTTGGAGCCTTGGCCACGTTCTGTTTTTTCCTGGATTGGGATATGCGGGAGAGGCACTAGCACTTATATAGGGTTTCTGAGCGGGTTTTCCAGTGCTAGTGAGATTCTTTTCTAATCCAATTTCATCTCTAATCTCAATTCTTATCTACTCCACATTCTTATCTCATCCGAACACTTTGAGTTCAATTAGTGTTTAACTTCCTTTTATTACTATTATTACTATATTGCCCCTACGTTTAATTTCAACGGTCTAATCCTAGTATCGCTATTCCGGTGGTACGCGTTGTCGAAATCAACTTTCGTATTGTTACGTAATGCGTTCGGTAAAGTTTTCGACAATCAATTTCTTTTGAAATTTTTTCGGTGCATCTTTTATTTTTTTGTGCATTTTTCAGCCATTTTTTTTTTTTTTTTGCGTCCCGTATACGTTAGTTTGACATTATTTCGTTTCCGATAATTCACTAATTTTTCCCGATTGTCCATTTTCCTATCGTTTACGTTCACGCGACACTTTGTTATACATTCCGCTTACTCTTTTCTTATTCAATTTTTTCCTTGCCTTTTCTTCTCTTCTTTGCCATGTGAACTTTGTTCGCATGACAAAGAGGGGGCGGTGTTTCGACCCCCACATACGTGGCAAATGTCCATTATTAGGGATCTATTTTATTCATTTAATCGACAGGGCTAAAACCCAATTTGCAATAACATGGATCAATGTACAGGGCCATTAACTCATGTGTCTAAGGCTGAACCTTAGCCACATAGTTTGTCACTAATGTACACTGATTTATGTCCAGATTCATTTCTTATCAAAGAGATAATTATCAGATGAGAGTTATAGTCTATCATAATTACTCAAGATACAAGATTACTTGAGCTACAAGGACTCTCTACTCTACTTATATAAATACCAAATTATTTTTCATAAGGAACTACGTGGAAACTTGATCCCTAGAGAATAGATCTTGGGTACGTAGGCAGCCATTATCTTGGTTCAGTTTCATCTCCCCCAACATCAAATTCCTCTGTTTCTTAGTGCGTTCTTTACCATTGCTCTCGTTGTGTTGAAGCAGTTTATTGCCGCAACATATATGAATATAATTTCTCACAAATTTCTCTCAAAATACATGTTTGTGTTCTTCACGACTTTGCATTCCATTTTAAGCAGATATATATTTGATTGGATTGGCATTGCTGATTTGCACTTGCATTGAAAGCATAGGATGGAAGTTCAAATGCAGTGCTAATACAACCTACACTGCAAAAGACTTTAACTGACCTTTGGATTTGTACGAGTGAATGCTACATTGGATTTGTACGAGTGAATGCTACATTGGATTTGTTTGGGAGAAAGTGGCAAGGAACAAACCTTAAGCAGACTTTTTTAGTACGTCTATCCCGACTCCTGACTATTATGGTTGCGGTTGAGTTGCCATTACAAAATGGAATTATCATGTGTGATGCCATTTACCTTGAGAAGCTCTATGTAATGGTTGTACAACAAAATCAATACTGAAGAATGTTTAAATGCAAGGTTAGGAGTATGTTATTTATGTCAACAACAACATATTCTTCTCTGTCTCATTTGTATGAACATCAAAAGTTTAGTAGGGCATTGTGAGCTCAATAATTGCAGGATGATTATATGATTTTTTGGGTAGGATCCAATTTAAACTTATAATTGTCTAAAAGCTGAGAAAAACAGTGTCAGGAGCAATGGGTATAGAAACATAATAGTTCTACAAACGTATTTGTTTGAGAGTAATAGGTAGTGAATATCATATCACTGGCAGACCAATATGCATACTAAGCTTTTGCAAATAGAACACAAAAACTTAAAAATGTCTATAAGACAACATTTACAAAGCTTACTTAAAGGTGACTTTTTTTTTTTTTTTTTTTTTTTAACGGACTCATATATATATATATTAAAGACGCTGTCATGATTGGAAAAAAAAATGAAGAAAAGGTCTCAAGCTAGTGGTTTTGGCCAACCAAACCAATTTGAGTCTTCTAACAACCAAACCAATTTGAGTATTCTAACAATTCACAATGCATGGAAAACATTAATATAGTACTATTTGAATTTCAAAAATTAGTAAGACAATAATAAAAGGTGTTGTGGACAAGTTCAATTCTGCTGTGATGTTACATACTAATGATTGACATTAATCTTATTGTCTTTATATTGTTATTAAAAAATAGATGAAAATATGTATTTTTGGAGTTACTTCTAATCTGCAACAACATTAACGTTTGAAACAATGAATCCAACCCCAACACCAATACTAACTTCATACATTCACTATACCATAACTGCCAATTTATAACGGATATATATCCGTTACACAAAATATTAGTAACGGGTAACAAAAATATTAATTATCCATTACAAAATTTACTCACGATTAGCAAGTGTTACTAAAATTAATTTCAATAACGGATATAAACCGTTACAATATATTAGTAACAATTAATAACTTGTATGCAAATGATTAATTGTTGGCAAATTATCCATTTCTAACGGATATAACCGTTACTATTATTCTATTAACTATTACCAAACGGAAGGTTCAAATATTTGTAACAGTTATATCCGTTACTAATAGTTTGTTGTATTAAAAAAATAATTCTCTGGGCATTTTTTTTTAGTTTGACGACTTGGAACTATTCACTCAAAAATATATCAAGCCAAATTCTTCTATTCATCCATTAACAATCTCTACCACTAGTCACAACACCATTTCCAACATTACACAATCACAAATACAATATACATTTTTATCAATAAGTGATGAAGAATTTCAAAAATAAATAGTGGGGATTTTCGCCACGTCCAAACATATATAAAAACAAACCCCAAAACATACAAGTATCTTAGCCATAATACAATAAATAAGTTGTGGACATTGATCAAGGCCTATCAACACTTTAGCCAAACAAATAATTAAACCCAATACTAACATCTAAAGACCTTCATAAATATCAACAACCAATGCCTTATTTATGAATACCAATTTGTTTTCTACTAGTCTTCAACACCAAGCTCCATTGCACAACATAACGCATAACTTCATTCACGCTAACACACATTTCATCTCGGTAAAATGTTGTAGAAAATATGTGATCTACTCATTGAAAATTGGCCAATTCTTCATTTTCACCTTTAAAAAACAATAATAAAAATGCTCAATTATTCCAACACAAACAAGAAATTGAAGGACAAATGTGCCTTGACATAATGAACTTCAAGACAAAGACAAAATCACAAGAGAATAAAAATCCTAGTACCGACCTACTTAGAAAATTAGAAGGTTCAAAACAACACCACGATCCAAGAACGACACTATGATGCGCATCATCATCCTCGATCCTCCTTTGTATTACTTACAAAAGAAATCATTAAGTTTCTAGAAAATCTAATGGAAGCATTAGCCAAAATGAATTTAAAATAAACCACAATGGTATAGCATTTCATGTATTGAAAAGAAGCATAACAGACCAAACTACTTCTTTTAGGCATAATATAAACAAACTAACGCTGTATTTCAACTTCCAAAACTTGGAGTCCCACTCAATTTTGTTGAAACTTATCAGGTTTATAGTGATAAGTTCCAACTCCATAAAACTAGAAAAATATCAAACAATTGCTGAAACTAGTCTGATACAACTCCTAGCTTGTTCTTCAGTTTTTAGGAAGAAAATCAAAGACAACTACCAAAAGTTGCAAACTTCAAATTCCAATACACTCTAAATTGAATAAACAATTGAACAACAAAAAATAGACCAAAGTACCAAAACTATAGCTAGCTATTTGCAACAAACAAAGAGTATGCAACAAATAGATCACCAAAGTACATAATCTGTTACCATCCTTGCATCGCATTGAAAGAAGAACATGTCCAATACAAACCATAACACAGGTCCCTAGTGGCTTACCAAAAGCAACTCTCATCGAAGTCTGTTCTTGAAGTATGGGAAATATATAAAAATGCAGCAAAGAATGTTCAACTAAAGGTTAAACTAAGTTAAATTAGTAAAATAACATACAAATGTATTTCTATTTAGCTAGACAACATTCTTCAATAAGATGCCCAAGAACTTGAGTTGAGACCCACTATCTCACCATACTCTCTTATGCGATTTGATATTAGCATACATATTTGAAGAAACCCTCCCTTGTAAGAACCTGATAGAACCCTTAAATATGGATCTCTTGCCCCCCCCCCTGTATCTTAAAGTGTGTGGCGTGTATGCCAAAGCAGCACGCATATGTGGATGAAGAGTATCATCAAATTACTGCTCTAATCTAAGTACATGTACCTCAAGGGGAAAACAACTCAATACTCAAGGTGGAGATGGTAGCTATTCAGAGCAGGCTGGAAATATGTTTAAAGGTCGGATATCCAAGGGTTTAGGTAGTATTAGATTCACTTAGGGAAATCCATATCATTGTGAGAAAGGTTATACCATAGCTGTGCTGGAACATTGTTTATCCTAGTTACAGAGCCAACTGGAAAGAATTACTTATAGCATGTCTATCGGGAGTACAATAAGGCCATCTGACTGTTTTCCATGTCAAAAGGATCATTGGGAAGACACATCATATAATATATTGTGGGAGATAGTCGTTCACAATTTGTCTTGTTTTGTATATATTTTCTTATATATTCTTGACCTATGAAACTTCAATTATATCTATGAGGTTTTAAGTAGGATTTCAAACCAATAAATATAAAGAAAAGATACAGAAGACCTGAAATTAGCAGGCCACAGATCACTGATGTTAATGGGTACACAGACCTGAAATTAAAAGTGCTTACTGAAATAAAATCAAGGTAGAGTGACTTGTACTTACCTAGACATCCTTCCACAAATCATCCTTTTTTAATTAATTCTGGAACATCTACCCAGTCCTTGTACAAATAGGTGGGTAATGTGTCCTAGCCACCTTCCCGACTATTGTGGCATACTTGCTCGATATTGTCTAGTAGTTTGTCCATCATCAGTGAACTCCACTTGGAATCTTGGACCTTCTATCATCAGTTAATAACACAATGGAGTTGAGCAACAACCTTTACCAAATCATCATCTAGTTCTAAAGTTAAATCTAATAAACAAAGAATAAATAAAGTTAAACTTGAGCTGGACAAAAATGATTTTACACTCGTCAAGTCATTTTAAAAATCATATATAAACACATCCCAACAAAAGCCCATTTTACTACCAAAGTTTGAAATACCCCACTAGCACTCATTATTCAAAACAACTTGTAAGTCCCTTAGTTATTTAGTCGTCTATTTCATTTAATAGAACTTCCATCACTAGCTACGACCTATTTTGAAATCATCATATAACCAAAATAATTTGACCCAAGTCCTGAGTTTCCATGATTGATATTCACACACCAAAATTTAAATACTGAGTTACAAATTGAGATTAGCAAGGACAACAACAATGAAGTCAAGAAACCATAGACAATTCTACAGGATTTTTAATCAAAAGCCTCGATATTTTAATAACCCCTATCAATCTTTCGAACCAATCAATTTCATCAAATAACTATCATTCTTAAAATCAATTTCATCAAATAAGTAAGATTTCATGTTTAACTAATAAGATTGGATGAATTCAATAGGAAAAATATAAATATGACATAAAACTTGAAATAGATTTGGCGGAACCTAGACAAACTAGTGATGTTCAGTTCTTTGTATCCTCCCCTCCTCATTTTCTCTCGAGAGAAATTCTAATGTAAAAAAGATATAACATGCCATAAACAAATCGATGAGGAGAACGTCCAACCCCTTTCTCATTCTTTTCCTGCATGCCATTGTTTGTCTTAATTACTAACTAGAGGTGCGGTCCTTGAAACATTAATAATTCATTTTAGGTAAGGTGACGGGGCGCGTCCATGCTTGCTGTTGGCTGCTTGGCTCCCCCTCTTAAAATTAGATGATAACTTCCTCTTATTCCAGGAGGTGTACCCCACGCCTATCCTACTTAACTTAGATAGAGATAGACCATATATTCTCTAGACCAGCTCATGCTTTAACTAATAAAGTGTCTAGTTAGCTTAATAATAAACTACGCTTATTTTACATACCTTGTCTGCCTCCTCTTCATCCCACATGTACATATACACCACCCCAATTATAAGCTAGTTAGTCCATTAAAAAAAAACATATTTTATGTGGTCCATGAAATTATATTGCCTAAAAAAAACATTTGGAAATTAATACAAAATCAAGCAAATGAATAAAATATACTCCGGATACCGTACCTTGTAACCGAGACTAATTTAATATCAGTACAAAATAATTTCCGACTATCGTCGACAAAATAAGTCTACACAAAATTTTCTATATTAGCGCTAAAATGGCATGTAAAATTATTAGAATACTCTTTGGTGAAATTCCAAGTCATTACATTGGCGCCAACCCAACAACTCGATTAGATAATATCAAAACTGGCACAACACGTTCACAGAACTCATTAACACAAAAAAGTAAGTTACCTTTTTAGTATTAACACTTGACCTCCAAATCAAACAAACCATGTAACTTAAGGAAACTCAATGCGACAAATCAATTTACAGTTACAAAAATGTGGGGTATTACAATATTGTACTTGCATCTATTAAAAATATCTTAAACAGCCGAGCTTAAACATTGTGAAGCTGAACTTGGTCGACTTGAATACCAACTCTAGTGTTAAAGAGTGAGTAGAGACTAAGTTCTAATTGTCACTTAGTGACACATAGACACCTAGGAAGAAATATATACGATCTCCTCTACTGAGCAATTTTTATTGAAGTTTGTGTTTTAATATGTTTTATGTGTGTGTGTGACATCGACAGTATTTAACTTTTGGTGGGGCTAGCAGTTGTACCTTATGAAATACTCTGAGTACTTGCATCTCAAACAACATGTTGCTCCAACTTAATCTTCTGCTTTGCGTTTTTTTTTTGCTTGAATCTTCTTCTGCTTTGTTGGACTGCAGCAACTTCCAATCCCTGTTCGGGCTGCAGCAGCAGATTATTTGTCAGATGAGGCCGACAACACATCGAGTCCAAGATCCAGTTTATGGCTGTGTAAAGATTATAGACCAGTTATGACAGCAGATAACCATGCTACAACATGAACTAGCAAAAACACAAGGTGAAATTGATTTTTGACTACCCATCTAATGAATAATCCCATGTCCATCCCCATATAAATCACACTAAAGCTAAAAAAAATGAAGTAAAAATCATATAAACGAAGATTTTAATAAAAGGGGTTTCATAAAACACTTATAAATCAACATAAAACCATCAAAGATCAAAACTTGGACAGCCCCAGAGACTTAAATCAGCTCATAAACTGTTAACACTATTGAATAATGAAGAAAAATGTGAATTAGAAGGCAAACCTTGTATATTTTAGAAAATCTTTACATGTAGAAATGCTAACTAAAGTATCCAAAACCTAGCTAGAGCAACACACAAAATATATATAAATTAAATCAGTACAATAAAAAGCAAAAGACAACTTCAAGCATCGGTTGAGTTCTAGTGTTAAATCAATTAACACTAGAAGCACTAGAAATTTGAAATATTTAATTAGTTACCTTGGCAAAAAGCAACCTTTTTCTCCAGTAGATCACTTCTCTAGAACCTTAAACAATGAAACCAAAAACCAAAATCAATTGAGAAAGAGTGACAAAGAAAAAAATGAAGAATAAGGACGATGAGAAAACGAAGAAGAAAAGAAAGATGACGACTTACCAGTTAATTACCAAACTATGAGCACTGAGCAGCGGCAACAGTTTTAGACTTCCAAGTTTTCCTTCATAACCTTT